>NC_068995.1:54996947-55002469 GCF_001194135.2 Octopus bimaculoides | reverse complement strand
TATATATATATATATATATATATATATACATACACACACACATATATATATATGCACACACACACACACACACACACACACACACACACACATATATATATATATATATATATATATATATAGGCTGTGGCTATGAGTGTTTTGTTTGTGTGCGTGCCTATGCATGTATCCCACAGTATAGCGAGAGAGTAGCAGAGGAATACAGAAATGTACTTTATTTTGTGAAATCGTTCAGTGATTTCATTGTTACAATTGCATTAATTGCTTTGTATGTAAGATTTTGTTATATTTTCCATTATGAAATCGTTTAATCTCATTAATAACAGTTAACGTGATTTCTGGTAAGCTATTCATAGACAATGAAAACAAAACAAAAAAATACAAAGTCATGAAGGAAAATTTGTTTATAGGATTGGACTACTGTTGTTGATTTCATGTTATGACAATCATCAGAATGAGTTATTTAATCAAATAATGAAGTGACAATGGCAGAAATCCTGTACAATTTATTAATTAACTCGTCTTGCCTATTTGCCGTAAGGATTAATGAAGGTCAGTGTATTTACATCATATTCATCAAAACAAATCTAATATTCAGAAATATTAACAGAAACCGAGAGAAGTAGTTTTGTTATTACATTCAGGGAACAGTACCAGTTGGATGTTGATAAGTATGAAGGTTTAATGTTGGCTTCAACTTTACATAATTATGCTATATTGAGCATCAACACATCGTAAAAAGCATGGCACGTAACACGCATTTTGAGTTTTTAAGAATCGATTTGCACATTTTCGTAGATAGAATGCATGTATCTCCATAGAATTGTATATGTTACATAATCAGGGAATAAACTTTCTCTCACACATGCAACTGCAGGCGATGACATGGCTGTGTGGTAAATAGCTTGCTTCCCAACCACATCGTTCCGGTTCAGTCCCACTGTGTGGGACTTTAGGCAACTGTCGTCTGATATAGCCGCCAAGCAACCAAAGTCTTGTGAGTGGATTTGGTAGAAGGAAACTGAAAGAGGCTCGTTGTATTTATATATATATATATATGTGTGTGTGTGTGTGTGTGTGTGTGTGGGTGGGTGGGTGTGTGTGCGTCTGTTTTTGTGTCTGTGTTTGTTCCCACCCCCATCGCTTGACGGCTGTTTTTGGTGTGTTTACGTCCCCTTAACTTAGCGGTTCAGCAAAAAGAACCGACAGAATAAGTACTAGGCTTACGAAGGATAAATCCTGGGGTCGATTTGTTCTACTAAAGGCGCTGCTACTGCATGGCTGCAGTCGGGTGATTAAAACAGGTAAAAGAATAAATGAATAATAAAAATTAAGGACTTATTGTTTTTTTTTGTTAGATTAAACGTTAAATAAGTGCATGATTGTATGTGTTACGTCACATTTCGTGGAAGCATATATGTACGTAACACTACACACTGCGTTAATTACCACAAACCATTGTATACATTTACAGATTTATTTTATTATTTATTACAACGAATGATACGAAATTTCAGCTCGTTCACGTTTATACTTATATCTTTAACTGAAGCTTACATTTTGTATGTAATTAGCTGAATTATTTCATTTCTAATATTCGACCGCAAGAAGTTCAGATAAATTTCGATTCACTATAGATATAAATACATAACTAGAAACATAACTGAAACACTACTTGTACCTGTATGCGCGCGTGCGCAAGTGTCTGTACTTGTGCATCAGTTTGTATGTACACATATGAAAAAGGCGTAGTTCCGGTAAGAGAAGGATGAGTATGAAATGAGTGTGTGTATGTATATATATATATATATATATATATATATATATATATTATTCTTGTCCTTTTCTCTTTCATTCTCATTCTCAGTACCTCTATCTCTCTCCCTCTCTCCCTCTCTCTATATAAATATATGTAATATATATATATATAGTCCTATATATGCGTGAAATTAAAATAATTTTCAAATATTTGATAGTAGCCCTATACAATGAATACAGAATATGAACCTATTACAGGTTTATCATCCTCTGTCATTAAGCATCAATTATAATACAAGTAGTTGTAAGTTGATAGCAAGAACTATACACTCAAAATTCAATTAATATGCAAATATAGCGGCATTGCGCTTGATAAAATTGATCGATGACGCATATAAAAATATCCTTGCTACACAATAATCATGGATAATGTTAAAATGAAAATCAAACAGATACAATGTGAGCTAAACTTGTTTGCTCTAATAGCGTTATGTGCACAGTAACTCATTCCACGTTGAAATCATTTAATTTCGATGGCGTGTAAAACATGCATGATTTAGTACATAATCACTCTACCATGTAACCAAATTCAATCGAAGTATGTTCCAAACACAACTATCAGATTATAGCGACCATCTTTGATTAGGCTGTTTATCTGAGATATATTATGTTTGATCTCCAGGGAAATCAGTTCTGCGATGAAAATATAACGTTTTAGTAAATTTAAGAACAAGTCCCTCCTTTACACTTGGGCTATTTTCGAAGCAGATAATTTCTTCTTTCATCCTAGATAATTCCATACTATTTCCTCTAACAATGATTAGGATATACACATGCATATATACACGCATTTGTGTATGTGATAAAGTATGTGTGTGATTGTGCGAGTGTGTGTATTAGTATCTCTTTCCTTCCAACTCCCCGTAGCTTTCACTGTACAAATATACACATATATTTATATATGCACACGCACACACACACACACACACACGCACACACACACACACACACACATGGAAATACAAAGAAGATGAGACCCACACATACGGAGATGTGAGTATATAAGTATATTTAGTGAAGAATGAAAATTATCTCACTCACTGGGGCGCTGCATAAAAGCAATTTCTTCTACTTGCTGATCAAAGGTAAGTACTAATAAATTATTATCCCTATTGATCACAATATTTCATGTTTTTACACAAACCAATATTGGTTGAACGAAAAGAAACCGCGCTGGTCAGAATCATTGCGAAGTACCACCACGAAGTACTAAAAATAATCTAAGAACTATATATATATATATATATATATATATATATGGATATGTGGGCACAGTACTCATGAAACGTGTACAACAACAAAAAAAATACGAAGTACGAGTACATGGAATATGAAATATTTTTTAGAACAACGGAAGATGCAAATGGAAAACAAGATGGATCATTTTACACTTTCGTTGTTTTTCTATTTTCTCTCTTATTCTTTTACCTCCTCTTCTCCCACTATTCTGTCCTATTACTCTGTCACTCTCTCTCCTTCACTTTTCCCCACTTCCTCATATGCCTCCGACGTGACCATCGGCCATCTTTCTTTCTTCTCCTAACTTGTGTTTCTTTATTTCTCTCCGTTGTAGCTGGAAGAAGGAATACTTTTCTTGTCTGTCTATGTCCAAGCTTGATTTACGCATTAGCCACCACAGTCTCGTTTAGGCTTATCAACCCTTCCTGTTTTCACTGTCCACTTGTGTTACCAAGTTTGACCCTCCGCAAAATTCCAAATTTCACTTAATTTACTTTGCGGGAGCAACTGTTTTATTGAAACGTATATTGTTGTGCAGCCACTTGACACACCTGCGGAAAATGTCACAAGTAACTGCGGAAAATGTCACAAGTAACAGTCTGAGAATATACCTGAGTTCACCATCTCCAAATACTGACATCCTAATTTCTGCGATTGTAATCATTCCATCGGTTACTATATTTGGGCTTTTGTTGACGAAGACTCGCGCCGCTCTGCCTGCGATGCCAAGACCGTGCACGTAGCCGAGGTTTTTGAGGTTTTGAAGCTATTGCTAGGTACATAGTGACAAACGCATGCCATAGGGATCCGGAGACCTCTTGATGCCTGGTGAAAGCTGAGGCCTTCGAATTTGTCTAAACTGCTATCTCTCAACCACAGTTAATTTGATTCTTTTTTATTTTTTACATACATTTGGTTTCGGACTCCATATTGTATTTTCTTTTCCTTTTGGGGAACTGTGAGACTTGTTCCATATTTGTACAACGAAGTGACTTTTCATGTAGTATTCTATAAAACATCCACCGAAACATATTACTACCCATTTATCCATATCTGTAAAAACAACAAATGCATAAACTCTATGGGTAACTTTATATTGGTGAGTATAAGTATCCGAGTGCATTATTCACGTATGTGGATTCGTATTTATTGATATTAGCTTGAAAACACACACATACATACGCGTGTGTATACATTCATACGTGTACACCCGCACATGCACCCACACATACACTCAGGAACACACAGAAACACACACAGACACACACACGCATACACGTACATGTATTGTATTCAACTAACATGATAGCTTTCATTTATAATTCACATAATATAACATACAATAGATCTATGTATTTACTTTTAGATTCATGTAAGTTAAATTAATAAAAGCAGATTTGGTGAATTCGCCCAATTGCAATATGAATGGGAATTCTATAGAAGTATACTTTTTATTGATATCATTATGTAAACTACAATTTTCGTATGTGAATACTGCACATGCACTAAATACTAAAGTTAAACGTGCTCCAGTTAGTATTCTTTATTTACTTTATTTATCTTTATATTTATTGACGTATATCATTGCTCATGCAGAATGGATAATGAATTTAAATATGTATGTATTTATATACTTATTTCGAAACCAATAATGAAGATACCAACACATACACGCGTACGGACCCACAACACACCGAGTCACTCTCCCTCTCCTCCTCTCTCACTATTTCTCTCTCTCTCTCTCTCTCTCTCTGTTGAAACACACACATAGATATAGACTCACGTGCATAAACTCCTGTTTCAGACTAAATGTCTACAGATAATCTCTACCTGTCGTTCTCTTATTACATGGCATGTAACTCGGATTAAAATACATTTTAGGTTCAAAACTCTTTTAGCTTTCTTTCGTGTGGAGCACAGTTAAGTCACTCCGACAAGGCTTCGAAACTAAACTGTAGTATCTTCTATCAACTGTATCTATCATATATCAATTGAGAATCTGCTTAACAAAAATTCGATTGCAGAAATGAAGAACCATATGAAACAACAAAAATGGGCAAAAAATAATAATAGTAATAAAATAAAATAAGCAATGGTGTTCATCTATAGTGGAAACAGAATTAAAATAAAATATTTTGACATTATGATTTAAAAGTTTTCTGATTTTCTTCTTTATCACGAGTGACTGATGGAGTAGTTTACTGAAAATTGGGAAATGTGAGAGAAATGTACCAGAACTACAATTTTATAAAATGGCACATTTATATTAAAACTTTAAAATACTTTAATGTATCACTTAATGTATCAAGTAATCGAAACAATAATTATTTCACAAGCAATTGTTTAAAACTTTTATTCAAATTTGAATAAAAAGTTTCATCACTAATATTATAAGAACAGAAATACTATATATAGTAGCGTGGATACATATTTTTATTGAGTTACCTGACAAAAATAGTTTATAT
>NC_068995.1:54994785-54996937 GCF_001194135.2 Octopus bimaculoides | reverse complement strand
TATATATATATATATATGCTACCATACAACACATCACTGAGTAACTAGTGAAATATCCTTACCTGTTTACTTTACATTACTTCACTTACCCAAAATGTATGGATGGATGGGTAAGTGAAGTAATGTAAAGTAAACAGGTAAGGATATTTCACTAGTTACTCAGTGATGTGTTGTATGGCAGCATGCTAAGTGAGTCAAAAACTTCAATGGCAACATGCACACAGTGATGTTCTTGTATTTAGTGTAAGTGATAGAGGTGGGGGGATTTTCGACATCTCCTTATCGTATTTTATGTACAAACTCAAGACAGTCTGTTTCTTTGTGATTTTCATAAATGAGAGTGCTCAGGAGCCTGATAACAGAAATGCTTCAAGTCTCAGAAGCCTTTTCAAACCTTCCTGAATTCTCTCTTCAAATATTCAATATTTCTACCAAAATTCCCTCTGAAAGAATGAATTCTAGATATCTTTTACCTGAGAGCCATGTGTGTTTAATAAAAAGGAAATGTTTTGAAATGAACTCACCTTTGCAATGAAGTGGTAGAATTAACTTATCTCTTTCCTTGTTTGAAAGTTGTTTCGTTACACAGTGACTCATACATTACGTAATAATATATGAGTAGAAAAATGCTTGATGACGGAAATCTGGAGTTCATAAATTCTACCATTGAAAAGAAAGAATAATCTTGTATGTATGCGGATGTGTGGGGGAGAATGAGAGATGGAAGGTGAGTGGGAGAGTAAGGGGTGAAGGAAGGAAGACAAAAAGAGAAAAGGAGAGAGGGAGAGAGGGAGAGAGGAAGAAGAAGGAAGAGAAAGAAAGAAAGAGAACATTAGAGAACTGCCCTTGCAAAGCACTCAGATGTCATGAAAACGTCCTCGCTTGTCTCGTTTCTCTTAATTTCACGATAGTAATTTCATTCAGCATGTTTCTCTGTTTTATTGTATCTGTACAATGCTTGCAGAAAAATCATCTGTGCCTGTCCGCTGGGGCATTACTTGTCTTATACAAGCAAACAAAGAATATTTCTTCCAAGATACATTTCTTTGTTTACCATCGAACATCTCTCAACTCATTTTCGTTAATAATATTGCTTGACATTTAACTATACATGTCATTATATATAATCAATGTCTCTGTGTTTTTGATCCCGCAAACAGTGCGCTTCCCTATTCCATTCTCCCAGGCATATATCATTCGCTCTCACTTCACGTGCAGACCTATCTATACACATTGGCATCAATAGTAACACACGCCTAAACGCGTAAACAAATTTACCCGCACACAGACTCTCACACAGACTCGCATGAAGGCACACACACACACACACGTGCATATATGCACACGCGCGCTCGCACACACACACAAACACACTAACACACACACACATACACATATATTTTTTTTTCTATATACATAGAGAGAAAAAAAGAAACAGTTTGAGAAAATGTGTGTGCCAGAAATTCAACAGGTTCTTGACAGATTCGTAAGGTTTTCAATAAGATTATTGTGCACATTACTTGTGACAACAAATGTCGAGAGAGAACTTATATAATCGAGGTCTACGTATCTGATTCATTCTCGAATTACGTGTAGGTTGCAAGTACGTAAAATCTTTCTCATGAGAAAGAAATCACGTTAGTAGCAAATAGTAACTAGGTGATATTCAAATACCTCACCGCGAATTCGAATCGTTTTAATGAGTCCAAAAAATTCTAATGTATCACGGCATAATTATTCACATACTACTGAGCGCGCGTAAATAAAGTAATAGCCCAACTGAGCAAAGATCTCAAAGCAAAATGGGTAACAATTAGCTGGTCTAATGAACTTGGAAATAATTTTCACTGCCGCCAAATTCAACAGGCGTAATCACCTACACCATCAAAATTCCTTTAGTAATGACATTACATTTCCCTAATTCATATTTGTCCCTGTCTATCCCTTAACACTATATCATCAAGTAAATAAATGTTCCTCGTACTCTTGATAAACCACACATTATTGTTTTAATCTATGATATAAATTAATTTGCATTTCTTCCTGTTTATCTATAAAACCGAATTATGTACTGACATTTTTAAAAATATGTTTCCCTGATGGGAAAGATTCGAATACGTGCAATGTACATAAATGAATATATATATATATA
>NC_068995.1:54992845-54994266 GCF_001194135.2 Octopus bimaculoides | reverse complement strand
TGTGCATAGTGATGAGTATTTTTGTTTTAATTAAACGAAGTTTTTATTTTCTATATCACCTGTCACTTACCGCATCCACATCCCAGATTTGCTATTCACTTTAGAAAGAAACCAGTTTCCGATTTGCATATCATATGCAATGACTATCACTAAATCGCAAGGACAAACATTTCACAAATTGGAGCCATGTTCAGTTATATGTTTCATTCTCAAGAGCTTGCAAATTATCTGATGTGAGAGTTCAAATTGTCAGCTCTGACCAACAGGGAAAAGAAGAGGGAGAACTAACGCGAAGAACACTTAGAACATTCTCCTCTCTTCCATCTTCTGTCCCTCTCATTAATGAAATATATATATGTGTGTGTGCATACATATATATAAATATATATAGATTCAGACAAACACATACAGAAGCATACACACATTCACACACATATATGAGTGGACGAATTATTTGTATCAAATTATAATTCTATATATAGATTTTGCTCTGTTTATAAGAATTATGTAATAGCGAGAATTCTTTTACAATTCCTATTCTCTTCCGAATGTATATATATATATATTCTGACATTGTTAGAATTATTTCTGTCAAACAATATCCATTGTGTCTTCTTTTGGAGATTGTTTTTCTTAGGAGACGCAGTGCTATGTTATTCCATAACTGTAGTGTTTCGTTATTGTATGTTACATGCCATACACTTCAAAGCGGAAACGGCAACGAAAAGTAAAATACAGAAAATATGACAGCAGTTTCTATTGAATAACTTCGTGTATTATATTGTTTTAAATGACTACAGTGCGATCTTTAAATGTAAAACAAACCTATTTATATGCAAGTGCATGAAAAACTATGTCATTCTGCACTCTTTATAATACATTATAGGAACAATTTCACGCTTTTCATTATTTGAAGAATGGAAGATTATATATTTCTGCTCAAATATCCATTGACGCGATATACTAATCAATACGCAAAAGCGCCATCTCCCTGTGGAGTATCAGCATCTCCACAGGGAGATGGAATTGTGGAAATACTGATACTTGAATTTTAGTGATCACTTGATCACTACAATTGCTTCCCTCCAACTTCACATCGATTCCACGCGAGTGGGATTCTGAAAATTATGTGTGCCCCTCAGTGTAGATGTGTCTCCTAAGGTGATTTCTGTAGGTATATCGTGAATATGAATTCTCGTTCGCAAGATTTCTTCTTGGTATTCGTATAAGGTAAATTAAGGTACACAGCTTCATTCTTATAGACATCCATAACAAGTATGAGATACCAAAAGGAACAAATACACAATACAGTGAAAAAGTATTAGATATTACGGTTAGTATCTTCCGTAATATCTTCTTTAATATACCAGGCCGTGTATACCGTGGTTGCAAACCGAATACTGTGTCATTGTTATTAATCG
>NC_068995.1:54988816-54992144 GCF_001194135.2 Octopus bimaculoides | reverse complement strand
TACAGTTTTTTATTCACTTTCTCCAATCATGAATTTTATCAGTATTGAGAGATGAATGTAAATTTATTCGTGAAAACTTTTGATTACTTGAAACACATGGTATTTAAATGGTAAAATGTGTCTATTATTCTAAAGGTCAGGAGGCTACATGTAGATGCTTTATTTTCCTTTCTATAATTCTACTTGCATATTCCTAAATGTAAACAATGTGAAGTTATATATCAAAATGACTTTCTATGTCTAAATTATTATTTCCAAGCTCGGCATTTCTGTAGATACAATAAATATGATAATTCTGTCTACTATAGAATCAATACAGATGCATTTATTTTGGTTAAAATGAATAGCTGCTTACTGTTGACGTTTAACACAACGTAAGGTATGATAAAAAATAAAAGATGTATGACTATATTCGTTCCAGTTAAACTGAGCGTCTGGTTTTACGATGGCTACTTTACTAGTCGGTTATTCAATATTAAGGTGTTAAGATTTAGGGGAAATTAGATCAATATATTTATGAGATGTTGTAATCAAGTATCAATTCACGCGTTGGTTTGAGATGTCAAATATTTTTCTTCGTGTTACTTTTGCTCAGTTCTCTGGAACTCTAGTGATAAAGCTTAATGATGCCTGTGTGTAATTTGGCCAAACATTGACCCCTATTTCTAATAATTCCAGCTAATTTATACCTACATACAATTCCCTCATTATAATCAGTACAAATACTAATATGCATTTCGTGTAATAATGACGATGCAGCACAATCCATAATAATCTTCCGATCTATTCTGAATAAACCTATTCTGCTCGGTAACCCTCCATTCTTTGGTCGTATCTCACCATCTTTGCTTTCTTTGCAACGATGCGCTGTTTCAGTTCCTCCATTACAACTTTCAGGCCCTTTCTTTCAAAACTAAACTAAGGTACGCTACGTTGCTCATGCTTTCAGAGTAAATGTGATAGACCCATCCCCTGTTCTTAAAATTGCCCGGCCCTGTATCTAACTAATAATTACTATTATTAGAATTACTATTATGCGGTGAGCTGGCAGAATAGTTAGCGTTATATTGCAGGGCTGTGTAATTAAAACAAAAAAATTCGACTGCGACTCCTCTACTATTGGCACCTCCGACTCCGGCTCTTCTTTATGGAATTAAGTGATTGTGGTCATAATGCATATTCATTCGCTTCTACTTTGAGTAGGTCTGAATATTATAACTGGTTTATATTAAAGAATAAGGACACTGTGTTTCGGTGTTGGTATAGTTTTACCAACTCCGACTCCAGCTACCGCTTAATTATTTCCGTCCCCGACTCCACGACTCCGACTCCACAACCCTGGTATCTTATGTGCCACTAAACTATGCTGAGCTATTGGAACCCTACAGTTTATTGCATATATCAATGATATAAATGTTAAACTTTGTAAACTTATAACACTATTTTCTTTTTTTTTTGCTCGGGTCAAACCCTTTCTTTTCACCAATTTTGCTTTCACATTCATGCAACGGCACTACATATTTATATTTCAATGGTATGCATTGTTTTTAAATGATTCCTCAAGTTTTTACTTTTGATGATTATGACGCTTGTTCTTCATCTCAGGCTACCAGTGGTATATTGTCAGTTATTCCCTCAATAGTTATAGTTGCCATTATAATTTCGACTTTTTCGCATTGTACTACACAAAATTAGCACGAAACTGTCTAAAACACTTCCCTATCTTCAACACCTATGTGACTTTCCGTTACTAATGCTTGAAAAGAGTTTGTAAAGAACTGTTGTCATACATCATATCGCTGTGATGTACATGAATTGTTGTCGGTGTTAGGAAAATGTTTCTTATTTCACGTATATGTGCGGTCAATTGTATAAGAAATGAAACTCCAGACTGACATATTTGCATACCCTCTTGCAACCAGTTATTCAAATATATACAAATTACCTCCGACACACAGGCAAAATCTTCAAAATAATATGAAGTAATTTCATTTCTATTTCCAGAAAATGAAATATTTCATAGCAGCTTATCTCTTGAAGACCTTAAATATTGAATGCTTATGAATGTATGCTGCGTTGTAAGCCTGTTTGTGGTGCATATTTTCCTGAGAATAATGATTGTAGAATGATCGTCTCTCTACGAGAAGTGTCTACATCCCAAATGTTTTGAGTTCTTTTCCTCTCGAAATCTTGCATTTTGAAGGTATTTGAACTTACAACATCTTGCTCCAATCTATCAGTATTTTGTTGGATATATGCATCTAGTCTAGATAATAGATTTTTTGAAACCATATTTACTTACGTTTATTTTCGTACGCAGTTTACAGAAAAAATATTGGGCACTGATACGATCATAATATTTTCTTATATAATTCATGCAAGATTTTTCGAAAACAATAAAATATTGTTGATAATCTATTCAAACATTAATTCACTTTCCAAAATAGTATGGTATGTTAGACTTTCTCATAAAACTCTTGATATTGTTGAAAACTAACATTCAAATGAAATTCGATTTCGGCAAATTTTTAATATTTATACGAATGGAGAATTTTCATATTTTTTATTACATCTTCTGATTCGAGTCAGATGTTAAATTATTGATCTGTAAACACATTTTTTTCGGTGGTCAGTCACGTGTTGAGAGAATACGTTGGAGGCATCACTTATAGCCATAGTTAAGTTGTGTTGAACATTTTGCAAAACATCAACAGCGTTAAAAAAGTATTTCGTTTGTTAATACACGAGCTGGAAAATATTTGAATATTTTTCCATTAACAAGTTGTCCAACATAACCACAGAACTAGATGAAAAGAAGAGAAAAAGAACCCAATAAATGTATAGCAAAATATTCCCAGCTGATCACATCACAAGTTTAATAGTATTTGATATCGACATCGTGTCAAAATTATATTCATCTTTTTATTTGCTTTTTCAACGGTTGAAGCTACATTCTTCCCAGGAGATGAACCCTTACGAACTGCCATTATAGCCACGCAGCTAGACTAAATTAAAATTTTGTTCCCAAATATTATCTTAATGTGAAATATTATTCGGTCACTTATAATTCTAGGACATTTCGTGACATAGATATTAATGTCTAACAAAAATAGTCAGTCGCCAAAAAGTATATTGAAGTATAAGTTTGGTTTATTACCTAAGTAATATACACTTTTGCAGTATGTAACCCTTCCTTGCTTAGTCATATCGGAATGAACAATCTCTCTCTGTCTCTCACTGTCTCTCTCTCTCTCTCTCTCTGTGTCTCTCTCTCTCTCTCTCTCTCTCTCTCTCTCTATATATATATATATATATATATATATATATA
>NC_068995.1:54985720-54988375 GCF_001194135.2 Octopus bimaculoides | reverse complement strand
TATATATATATATATACAGGGAATGAGAGGTAGAGATTTGATATATACTTTGTCGTATATGGTGCCAGTTAATACTATAATACAACATGTCTTTGAATGAAACGGTCTCACTAAGCTTAATGCTATCTTCGCTGTAGAGAGGCATACCAAACAAGCTTTGCTTGTGGTGGGTAATGTTAAATGAGTTGATTCTCTCGCTTCTCGTGGAATTCTTTTAAATTCAAATTGCATAGGCCATGTTCTGTCTCATTGTTCTGCTAAAACATGTTGCTAGGCCGAACTAAACAAATAATCGAATCTTTTCACACTACCATTGTTTCTACACACAGAAAATACAGATTATCCAATTCTATCTCAGTGGGATACGATCGAAAATCTTCAGGTTGGCGTATCCAATTGCTGCGTATTCGTTGTAATTATCTACTCATTCATCTTCACTTTCCTTTATTTGACTTGATACCAACAATAAATGATCTCAGACGAAATATGTGCATAAACATCTTTCATGCAAAAATTCAGTATATTATAGGAAGTGTTTTAAGAATTTATGAATCTATAAGAGCTTGTTTACATTATGCTTTGTTGCATGCAATAAAACTCTTTCAAAATCATTTGTATGAAATCCATTTTAACCTTTTTTGCATAAATACGAATTTTCAACGCATCTTTTGTATGTAAAATATTCAGTTTTGCAGCTTACAACGTTACAGTACCACAATGCATTGGAAGGCTAACAATTACGAACAAGCTATGAATATATATATATGTTCGAATAAACAAACGATGTCTATAATCGTGTATATAGAAACATTACATGCTAATTTTGTTGTATTTGGATTCCATTGTGTTGATTAACCTATTAACAGCATATTTTGAATATTTTTGTAACTTTAGTATTGAAGAAATGTCTTTCTTGTACATAAAATATTAGCTATAAGTGAGGTTTTGCGTGCACACTCCTATAATAGAGCTATTGTGTGCAAACATTGAGACAATCATTTATTAACTGGTTTTATTAATGGTATACATTATAAATTTCGAAATTGTAGAAGCTCTGTAGATACTTTGCTACAGATTTTATGTCCGTATTTATAACTGTTTCATCTGATTTCTAAACAATTTTTACGAGAATGTATAGCTGATATTGGATTAAATATGCAATAGGTGTTTCGAATTGCTTCTAGTTATTCAAACTATCATGTCAAATGGTCTCCAAACAATAAATATAATGTTCTTTTGTGTTTTCTCTTGTATAAAAGAGATTGTCTGTGTAGTTTTCTTCAAAATTAGAATCCCCTAAATACACTGGGTTATAGAAGAAGGTATTCCAAATAAATGACGATATGCATATTTGATTTTATGCGGATTATATCATTAAAAATTAAATAAATAATATTTTAATTCAAATGAACAATTTGCAGTGTTTGATGTGCAGGAGGATTTTTAAGAATAGAATTATGTTTGTAAATTATGCAAATTCAGTTTCTTTTATTTACAATGTTTCGGAATAAATTTAAATGATTTAGAATATTTTCCCATTAAATAAAAGTTTGCAATGAGTTGCATAACTTAAAATCATCCTTATGGGCTGATATGGTTATCAACTGAATGATGTGGTTTTTATTTGGCTTTTGTGGGTTTACTTTTGATATTAACATTGTTATTATTATCAAGAAAGTTCCTTCATGATTACCAATTGATTTATATGACTCCGGTGTATGCTAAAACATTTTTTTTTTTTACTAATCAATGAATCAACAAATATTATCCAAATATTTAAGAAACAGAAAATATTTAGAATATCAATATTTAAATTTATTTTATTTGTTTATGCTTTCCAGTCATTGATTATATACAAAGCCATCCAATGTTTTCGTAAAAGGAGAACATAAAAATATATTTGAATCCAATGACGCTTATGCTTTAAAACACACATATTAGATATTTCAACAAAAACAATCAGGGAATATTGAAGATTATTGATTATATTCATGATTGATATGCAGAAGGATTTATAATCTATAGCTGAATAACCGTAACGGCGAGATTAGGTACACATAGCAACAAAAACATTCAGACACCACATCCCAAATATATATACAAAACCTGCATTTGACGACAGACAATTTAAACCTTAAGAATGTTATCAATAGAGCACCAGAGTAATTGAGTAATAAAGTAATGTAGATTCGAATACTGGGCTTCACGTTTCTGAATCAACGACACGATCATCGTCGCCCTTCTTCAGTTTTCTGAAGCCAGGTGGCTGCTGCACCAGCAAGTACTATCTCGAAAGAGTACCTGCGTACACGTACACACGCACAAATACTCACGTGCATACACACCCACAAACAATCGCACACACACACTCACGCACTCCTTTTCCCACACCACACACATCATTCCAAATATTTCTCAACCCCTAACTTCATTTTTAATTTTGTAAAACATTTAGAAAATAACAATAAAAAGAGAATTAATCTCAAAATATAGATTTTTTCCTACAAATTAAATACTACAAACTGTATGTATGAATACACAGGAATAGACGCACACATACATTCATACACACACACACAAATACATATATGCGTATATATATGGAAATATATATATATATATATATATATATATATATATATATATATATATATA
>NC_068995.1:54983761-54985710 GCF_001194135.2 Octopus bimaculoides | reverse complement strand
ACGCATATGTATGTGAGCGTGCATATATGCGTGCGTGCTTACGTGTGTTTTTACATAATTATATAGAACAGAATCTCCATAGTCTAGAAACGGTAGACGTGTACTCACCTTGCCATAATTATAGTAGTTATGAAGGGCGGGGCCACATGAAGTATTATACAACATTTAAAAACCAGAGACGATATTAAATCAAAACTTCGATCGGAAACTATTTAACATGATCTAATCACCCGTTCGTAAGTTGTTGATACCTACCTACCTACATGCAGACAGTCAGGCAGTCATACAGGCAGACGCGCATACCTGCAGACATACATAGATATACATACATGCATATATGCTACATTCTACTGCTACATATGGTGCTTGTAAAAGCAATTTACAATGCCAAAAATGTTCCAAAAATTATTTCATGCCTTTATAATGCTGTCCATTTGTAGTGTCGTCAACAACAAAGATATGCTGGAAATAATAAAATCTGGTCTATAATAAAGGCATACTGCCCTATAGAACATATTTGAAATTAAACAATTTATATTTGTTTCGATGCTTCCTACCTAATTTATTTTAGTACACTAATTTTATTTGCAATGGAAGTTGATATTTCCATTGGTAAATCATTTTTACTTCCAGCGATTTATGCCTCTTGAAAAGCATCACTCTGAGGCATAGGTTGACGCCAGTATGAAATCATTATAAGTATTAATATAACTTTATCTTTTCATGATTTTATTTTATATTCGCTGTCATTATCAAAAGTTAATATGTCCATTAGTCTTTTGACATGGATACATGCTTTCGTGTGTTTTCTGAAAGCAAACAGGAAGTTACACGAATATATTTCTTGAAATAATTTCAACCAACTCTTAATGTTTGTTTTATCGTGGAATTAAGAACGTCTGCTAATTTATAATACGTGTCTTGCACATCTTCATATATTTTATCGTTTATGTAGCGATAATGAGTAACAATTCAGAAATATTGACACATTTGACAGTTACTCGTCCCTGATATTTGAAATATATTGCTATACACTGCATTATAACGAAATGTTAATTATTATTAACGGAATATTACCCGTTCATTCACAGGAAAACGTGATTCTTAATTAAATTTCTTTATGGATTATAGTACCTTTGCCGAGCAATCTTTATGTATCATTCTAGTATTTGTGTATTCTGGGGTTAAGATGCTACTATAAATATTAGAGTCCATCAGTTAGAAAACCTAATAAAATTTATTGGAATAACACCAATCTGTGAATTTCTAAATATATATCAATATATATAATTTCAACGATATACAGGCGCACACGTCCAGTCACAGAAAAATTGAGTTACATACGAGTATTTGTAATTTGTCTCCCTGTGTGTGTGAGTGTGTTTATCTGAGTGTATGTGTGCGCGCGTGCAGCGTGCATACATGCATGTGTGTCTCTGTGTGTGCGCGCGCGCGTGTGCGTAAACATATATACATAAAAACACAAGCATATGTATATACACATCTCTGAACTGTCCTTTTCGTTCGCATGCTATTGCGATGACCTTGATACTTGAAGGAAAAAAAAAACTAGAGAATTAAAGTAAGAAACGAAAAGATTTAGAATAGAAACGATTTCATTATTATATTTTAACGAATAGTTAAACTAGATTAAATTTTTGCGGCGTATCAACATTATGAACCTAGAATTTTTCTTATTACATGAACGATAGTAATTTCAAACAAGATCAAAGAATTTCTTATTTTCTTGGAAACTTTTCTATAATATCCGTGGATATTTCTCCCATTTCTAATGGTTGTATAATCAATATTATTGAGTGAATAACATGTCACTGACATAAGTATGTTACATTAACTATAAATAGTAAAAGGGAAAGTCAAGCTAAAACCTAAGACGGAATTATTCTTATTCCAAGGAATATTTTATCATATATATATATATATATATA
>NC_068995.1:54982273-54983739 GCF_001194135.2 Octopus bimaculoides | reverse complement strand
TATATATAAATACAAACAACAAAGCAATTTTTTCATATCTTCTCGAAATGTGTCTTGCTACTCAGATACAGATACAATTCCTGTCAAATCACATCAAAGCGTCAAGCATAATATGGTTGTTTGATTTAATTCTAATTTATAGAATTGAAATAGTAATGGAAGTTGTTGCGAAATGAATTTATGTAGATTCGGTTTTGAGAATCTTTGAATATACACGGAGAAGAAATCGTGTTTCCGCGGTCTGATTGATTAAATAATGTTACACATTGTATGTGGATTGTATCATGTAAACCTACTATATCCGGGTGGAGAAATATCAGAAGTGTTGAATAACATTGTATTTCATATAGTTTGCATTCAATAAGAGTCACTGTTATTTTGTACGTTTAGTGTTTCACTACAATTACTCCACATATGTGTTGTATGGACTAAGCTATCATACAGTAGAGCGGCGACTATACACACGCGGACAACCTGTGTGTGTGTATTTCTGTATATGTGCGTGTTTCAAGGTATCCACAATCACAAGCAACTTGTTGGTTCCCCAAGCGTTATATTAGTAAAATACATGCTGTTAGATTACTTCCAAAATATATAGAAATCTTTAGAAAACATATTATAGAATCATTCCTACATTACGCTAAGGTTTTATGGAATGCATCGTTTCCGTAGCTCAGTGAATGCCGATATAATAGTTTACAGTTGATTGATGACTTTCTAAACAAACAATGTTTCACGTGTGTTCTGTGGTTAATGTACCATATAAAGGAGATGTTGCAATTCAAAGTGGGTTGCTATATGCTTATTAATTAGGTATTGTTTTCCACTGAATCGGAAGGATGTCCATATTTGTATCATTTTCCAAATGAAATATCTCTCCTAGCGTGCAAGTGATCGAGGGATTATCAGATTTGTTCATAGAACGTAGCAAAACGGGTTAAATTTAAAATAATATCCAGTAGGCATAATGTCACCCTTTTGTGTTGTTTGTTTTAATTTGTATGCCGTAAAACATAGTAGGATATAAAACAGCTGAACGCATTTTCTCCTTTTAAAAATCAGAGCGCTATCCAATTACGTTCGAGTCGGAAAATTATAATGAGGTGAAGGTCATGGAAACTGCACGCCCACTTCATTATAGTTAGTAGTACATCAGTCACTGGAATAATATCATTAATAATATCATTAGTTATGTCCATCTTTATGTTCTGAGCTCATGATTGAAAGCAGAATCTGAGTGTTTCATATTAGCGGTACAATATTAAAGCTTGCTTACCAAAAGCTAACAGGCTAACGTTCTTCAAAACAGTTGTTTTCTGACCATAAATGCTCGATAGGAGGTTCTTGGTATCTAAATTAAATGTTGTAATCCAAAGTTAGGATTGTTTTATTTCCCAACAGTTTGACCTATTGAGTGGATATGAAAATAATAATAATAATAATAATAATAATAATAATAATAATAA
>NC_068995.1:54980845-54982263 GCF_001194135.2 Octopus bimaculoides | reverse complement strand
AAAAAAAAAAAATAATAATAATAATAATAATAATAATAATACATATATGTATAAATCGAACACGCGTAAATCTATGCATGTTTGTGCCCTCGCGCAAGCATTCACAGATTGACTGAACAAGTGAATTATAAATCCTCCTGCATTGCAATGCCGCTTTTATGCAGCAATAATACCATTTTGAATATAATTCTCCTGTAAATCAAATATAGTCATCTGTTATAATGTTATGATACAAATATGTTTATTACAGTCTCAGGTGATAGCATTGATGTTTTCAAGATTTTTTCGGAAACACATGGTCTGACTACTCCGAGGTATACATTTGGTAGAAATGTGCTTCTGAAGTCGTACACTTTATCCATTGTACGTAAATGAAATACAGAGAAGTAACCCTGCAGAACAATGTCACACGTACATTCACACAAGTCGTCAATGCATGCACTCTGTCAGTATAATTCGGCGGGATGAGTTACATTCATTGGAATAAATGTGTACACAACCTTGTGGAGGAATTGTAAATGCAATGGTATATGCATGAAGTGAAAATCATTGAGTAGAATCCATTGAAGATTGTGCAGCATCATCAGTTCCTCAAATGTAAGAAAGTAAGCGAAATACGTACAACCTAAATTATAAATCGTCAGAATTTAGAAAATTGTTTAATAATATTCTTTAATATACCATTTAGGAATATTGAGACTACAATTAACACGTTTATTTTGTGATATTTCATATAACTTCTTGCTGGTAGATATTAATATGTACTCATTAACTTCAAAATATATCTTCATAGAATATTAATAGGGTTAGCAATATGAAATCT
The DNA here is from genome assembly GCF_001194135.2 of Octopus bimaculoides. Taxonomy (NCBI): domain Eukaryota; kingdom Metazoa; phylum Mollusca; class Cephalopoda; order Octopoda; family Octopodidae; genus Octopus; species Octopus bimaculoides. The sequence continues at coordinate 54,981,440 of NC_068995.1, read as the reverse complement.
AATCCATGACATCAATATGCGGAACGTAATTCTGCCGAAAGAGCGTATTTATTCATGACCAACAAAACTAATAATGGAAAATATGTAATTATATGAATACCGAAATAGATTAAACACTCAGGTTTCATGTTTAATTGCAGAATATATTTGTAATCATTTTATATGAAGTTAATATAAATCCACCACTTGAAACGATACGCTGCGTTGAGTGTGGAACCTCGCAATCTCTAAACATGATTTAGAATGCTTATTTCCATTTTATACAAAGTACAGAAACAATATCGATCAGGGATTCTCATTTTCTATCGTGCATTACTCAATTATATTCCTTTGATTATCTTTGACATTCAGTATTACCGATTTTTCGCCGACAAATCATGAGATCCATCTTCTACCTGTAAACGTAGTACATAGCTGGAAACCTTTTATCTTTATTCATTCCACATTCTACTATTTTCTGTCATTGGTATTACTTTTCTCTTTTCTGGCATACACACACACACAAACATATTTATATATATATATTTATATTTTTGTATATATGTGTATATATACATATATATACGTATATATATATATATATATATATATATAT
>NC_068995.1:54979480-54980372 GCF_001194135.2 Octopus bimaculoides | reverse complement strand
ATATATATATATATATATATATATACGTGTGTGTATATATATTTTATATATTGATCACAGTTACTTTTCATTTCTTTCACAGGGGATTTGCATGGATAGATAACATTATGTTCTGATTTTCAAGAGACATCTATCGACATATACAATATCATTTGTATTGATAACCGAAACTTTTATCTAATCTTTATAGGATGTAAGAACATGCATCGAAAGTCAGAGTCGCACAGCCATTTCAAAATGCGCTAAGTAAATAAATCCACTGCCATACTTGCACGCACAAACCATATACCACCCGCACACCCACACACACAGACACACATACATAGAAGGATATCATGACCTACATACGCACGCGCAAATATATCGAGACATGCACACACACATCTATATATGTAAATATATGTATATAAAGATATACTTAAAACCTAGGTTAAATGTTATATAAGGAAGGAACTTTGCTATGGACATTGTAACATACAGAAGTGACCTCTTGAATTGTCTAAACGGCAATTGTTGAGCAAATCTCAACTTTCGCAACGCAAAAGTAATTAAAACCACTAACATTTAGTTAGGTCTGATATGCGGAATGAATCATTTTGTATTAAACAAGCTGGACTGCTTCTAATACATATACTGATATTTTCATTTACACATATATGGTTTCAAATACTGTGACTCGATACAAATACTGTAAGAACAATTCGAAGGTATACCACTATGATGCAGACGTAAGATTAGGTTCAGTTATGAATTAAAAGCAGTGCTGATATTCTAGAAATTATCGAGTGCACACACTCCATGTACTGCAGCGAACGGGCGAGCAAGCAGGACACGTACGTTGAGTGTGGTCGATAATGTTCCAATATATTAATGCTGCATTCAATTCATAATT
>NC_068995.1:54978698-54979470 GCF_001194135.2 Octopus bimaculoides | reverse complement strand
TATATATATATATCCATACATACGTATATAGTTATGTATAGATATACAGGAATATTCATATTAGCACCACCTCGTAAATGTGCTTCCGCAAGAAGTCGCCGTCTACCAAATTCACTGGCAATACTTTGGTCGCCCTTCGGTTATAGCAAATGATTCTTGCCCAAGTTGCGACGAATTAGGAATGCATCTGGAACAACATGGTATCGAAGCAAAACTTTAACCATGGGGGCACGTATAATGGTATCCCCTTTGATATTCATCAATTAAGTTGTAATGATTTACAAATGTGCAATATCCAATTTTGAAAATTCTTGAAATTTGTTATATAACACATATGTTTATTTTAACAATAACTCAAAAATTTTACATTTCGATTAAATATGATATCATCAGTAAAGTTTCAAAGAAACACTAAACTTATTTTCCTTTATTATATTCACACGTGCGTGTATATATATAACGTTGCACTGAATGATAGATGAAATGTCGATATTTCTGGAACTTCTTTGACTAACGGACCGGATTAATAAATGTTATTTTGTACGACATCTACACTAATGAAGATAAAAGTTATTTGGTTTTATAATGTACATACAAAATAGAATTGCATTTGATTCTATCTAAATATATTGCAAGACTATTGACGCAAACGACCATGTGTTTGAGTATTGGAACACATATCGGCAACCATGTACGCACGAAAACACACACAGTCACAGACACACGTGTATGTATGTTATTGATTTCATATATATATATATATATATATATA
>NC_068995.1:54963275-54977459 GCF_001194135.2 Octopus bimaculoides | reverse complement strand
CACACACACACATATATATATATATATATATATATGCTCACAAACATACATGGAAGCACATGCATACACGCGTACACACACACCTATACTTTTCACACTTTTACTTTTACACTCATTTACTTGTTACATTTCGAGAGCTGTTTCCACTTTAGGGAATTGCCATTTATCTACGGCAATTTCGTTCGTCCTAATTTAATATTCGGCTTTTGGTATCTTAGTGAGTTTGATGTTACTGCCCGCATTTATTTTCTGCGGTGAAGTTGATTCATCCGGAACTGTTAGGAGTAGGAGTTCCAGTACTTTTTTCAAGACATCTAGATCCACCTCATCAAACTCTTGCAGAACCTGGTCGTGTATTTTGCTGGCAAGTGTTGGATTTTTTTTTATCATTAAAATTTGTCAACCTCTTCCATGACGATCCCTTAGATGTTTCGGCAAGGTTCAAAATAGCTGTGCGCCCTTGCATACGAAGCTATTGCAGTACATGTTCCGCAGCCTAGATGAGTAACCTTTGGAATAATGCAGTGACATCCAATTCGGGGTCTACTAGAGCTCTCGATTCAAGAGTTTGATGCCAGCTTCTCCAGTACCTTTCAAACATATATCACTGCATATATCACTTCATTCTAGAGAGTAGACCCATAGTTCATTCAGTCTATCCCGGTAGCTTAGCTATACCAGTGATGCAATCTTCTGTGTGTAAAATTGCTGCCGCCTCAAGTTCTGCTAGTGATCACACACTGTAGGGTGACCACAGTTGAGAGCAGTAGTCCAGACGGCTGATAACAAATGTCCTCCATACAACCAGCATAGTTTCCTGGTTCCTTCTGAATGTTCTCAAAATCCATCCGGCCATTCGCGTGCACACTACAACTATCTTGGTGATATGCATGTTTATCGCGGTATCGTTGCTCATATCAATCCCGAGATCACGCATCATATGTGATACTGAGATTGTCGCTCCTTTTGTTCCAAGTATCTTTGTGCGATTTCTCACCACAGCGGAACCCTGGACAACAGAGGTCTTGTCCCATACGGAATGTTTCCGGTTACTTTTGGCTACTCCATATATATTTATATGTGTGTTTGTATCTGTATGTGCGTGTATGCATGTACATACGTGGAGAGAGTGAGAGGGAGCAAGGACGAAAAAGAGACACAGATAGACATATGTGACTGTGAATGAGATGGCTAATGAAGGAGTCATGAATACATAATTAGATATATAAGTAAGAAAAATTAAGTGAAATGTAGGCTTGCTGTTAAGAAGCCGTGAGTGTGACTGAAAATGTGAGTTACAGATTGGGGGATCAATATACGAGAAGAAATCCACTTACATGTGGACATATATATTTCTCTTCATAGAAATTCTTTTCGCAAATGTGTCTTCGGCAAGCAGAGTGAGCAGGTGATATACAAATAGATATTAATCAGAACTTAAATCTGGTTATTTCCGTACAGCCTTTATGGAGATATACGTTGATGTGTTTATTCTTGTTATAAAGACTTATACCACTAAATTTCATGATTTCACCTGACTTATAAATGATAATTACTGATGGTACATCCTGTCCAATGCACTATGAGTAATGAGTGATAATAAAATGGGAGTATAGAGGAAATAATCATTTCAGCAAAAATTTAATATATTCGTGTTGTGCTTAAAATGTCGCAACAGTATTACCTCTAGCTTCACAGAAAGTTATCGAGAAATTTACACGATATTTTCATATATTTAGCACTTATACACAATTTTCTTTGCATGCATATATATATATATACTAGAGGTGGCGGGGGGGCTGAAACATTGCTGACTTTAAAATTACGTGGAAGAGTGGTTTGTGGCTCAAACGTCTGAGTTCTTGGTTCTTTTATAGGGCTTATAAAACAATTACGGACCGCTGCAATAAGTGGGTGATTCTGGGAGGGAAATGTGTTGAATAAACTCATATTTCAGGTTAACGTGCTACGTGATGCAGGCATGACATAAGATATCGAGGCCATCACTCTCTTATATTCCATATAAATAGTTTATATAATTGACTTTTACGGCCATATGCAATTTTTTGAGCACCACTTCTGCCTTTTGAAATAAAGTAATTTTCCTTTTAGGTGTTCGTTATCCTCTGCAATGTTATTTTATTCGAAGCTTAATGATTTACAGGAAGGCAGGTTACGCTCTTTAGCTTTTAGTGGTCGGCATCTGTTAAGTCTTTAAAAATTAAAGCTTTTCTTTTTCTTTCGCTGAATCATTTACTCGCTGTGTACTTATCCATGAGACAACTCCGCTAGAATGTATGCGTCTTTGTAAAGAATACTACAACAAGTTCATAATCTTATTTTTGAGTAAAACTTGCCATGCTCACCTTATGAATGTCCTATACATAAATCGTGCTCATGTTTCAATATATTTAATTTTCGTTTGCATTATTTTCCATGGTTAGTATCCCACAATTCATATAAAGTTGAATAACTGCACACCAAGCAGTAACATGTGAATCACTTATTCAAGAAATGACTTTAGTTCTGATGATCTTCATAAGACCAATGATGTTGCGGGACAATCTGAATAACAAATTAAGTGCAATGACAACCTTAAGTACATGGCTTTACAGGTTAAGTTCAAGTGCCTACAAGTCCGGCTTTGCCTCACAATGTTTCAGGTTTGGTAGAATAAGTAACTAACACATTTTCAGGTTTTTGTTATATTTAATCAAAGTAATATTTGTGTTATAGTTTAAAGTTGTCTCTTGCAAAGTCATTTTTATATTTACTGAAAAACTCTTATTCAGTTGGTCAACGTTATAGCCTCAAAAACATGGTTTATGGTATTTGCGATACAATATGACGCGTTGAAGCCTTTCCTTAAATATAAAAGCGGTGTAATTCGTATAATGCTTGCTTATTGAATGAAGGGAACTACCTTTGAATTGTCTTAGGATCTAACATTTCTAGAAAGTAACGAATTTTTTAAACTTAAAAATCTATAAGATTTAAAGAAAATGTAATAATTGCATTTGGTCATTCAAGTATCAGCAAGAAGTTGAAGCTGGATTGCTAAATTTTATTCGCAGACGGGGGGACATCAATTCAGGGTTAACACTAGAACATTTTAACAAATCATTTACTAGTTGGTTTTATGCCAAATGGAAATCACGGGTTAAATGCAGCATGTTTACAATACCTTAAAATTACTACAGATGAGTATTTAGGGAATTTCACATCACATGCCTTAAAAGCAGGTAAAGAGTAAAGTTAGAACGGTTTTGTGCGTGTTGCGGAATACGAATAGATTAATGGTTGGTAGGTATTAATCTGATAAGATATAAAGCCATTGGACACTAATGGAAATTCTTTTGGGGTTTACGCATATAAATGAACTGTTGAATAAGAGACAAAAAATTACACCTGATGTAACACAAGGTCTAACACATATGTGTGTGTGTGTATGTGTGTGTGTGTGTGTGTGTGTGTGTGTTTGTGTGTGTGTGTTTGTGTGTTTCTGTGTGTGTGTTGTACTTTACAGAACGTTCGTGTGTTCTGTATTAATTCTTTTTCTGGCAGAAAGCTGTAGCATAACTAATGCTCACTCACAGTGCCATGATGTTTAAATACACTGGTAAGTGAAATGATCATGACAGCAAATTGCTAGAAATTAGTTAGAGAATACAACGGTCTCGTCTAAAGATAATCTGATTGAGCATGATTAGAATGTTTATTCCCTTCGAGTCCATTGCACACTAAGAGTTGTCAACTCTCAACGACATCATTTTAAACACATGACTTTATAATGTATCTGCAGCGGCGGTGTTGGGAGTTATCGATTGAATTTACAAAGCAAAATGTCTTTCATTCGAAGCAGCATATTGGCGTGTGTGTGTGTGTGAGAGAGTGCGTGAGTGCGTGTGTTTATGTGTGCATGTGTATATCTATATATCCCTATACATATATACAAGAGCCCCCTCATATATATATAATATGGAAGGACAGGACATTTTTTTTTAAGTCAAACAATTTAATTGTTTTTCAACCGATTTAATCCTAATCCTGTAGTGACATCTTTGAATTTTGCAAAGTGTTTATTCAAGGCATTACGTGCGGAAAAATAAACATCTTTAAAAGTTTACCTATTGGCGTATTATATAAATGTAGAGAATGTAAAACTCAGAACGTAAAGACGGCCAAAATGCCGCAAAGCATTTTGATCGCTGCCTTACATTCGCAGAATAATATTGAGAAAATAGACAGGGCACGCACTTATCATTTGTGGTTTCATCTCATCTGGTATGTGCTAATCCCCTTGCTTATCTTAATCACAACAAATTAACTATGTATATTTCACATTACATGGAGAATGCTAGGATACGCAAGAAAATTAACTGGTAGCATACTAAAATAAAGGTAGTAAAATTAATATAGTGCTTAATTTATCGACCCCAAAATGATGAAAGGCAAAGTCAACCTCGGGGAAATTTAAACTCAGAACTTAAAAACGGAGAAGATGCTGCTAAGCATTTTGTCCGGCGTGCTAACTATTCTACTTCCTTATCGCCCTATAACAGAGAAATAATGAAAATAAAATCAGTACCATATATGTTAAATTAGAATAAAATTTTACTATATCGTTTATAAAAGGTCATGAAGCAAATATGATGTTTGTGTTTAATTTCATCTGAATCACTGCATTAACAGGCAAGGATAAAGATTATTATTCCAATTGAAAATGTAAGTTGGATGCATTATACTGTTCAATTTTTATATTGAATAATTTAGTACTGAACGGTTGAGAGGAAGAGGGGGAGAGAGAGACAGAGAGACCCACACACAGAATCACAGAGAGACGGATAGACAGAGAGAGAGAGAGAGAGAGAGAGAGAGAGAGAGAGAGAGAGAGAGAGAGAGAGAGAGAGAGAGAGAGAGAGAGAAAGAGAGAGAGAGAGAGAGAGAGAGAGAGAAAGAGAGAGCGAGAGAGAGATGGTGAGGAAAACGGGAAAAAACAACCAAAACAAAGTTTAAATATTCAGTTTGGATTAGTTTCGTTTATGCCCGTAAGTAGAGAATGACTCAGAAATGATAAAAGTAAATAAATAAATAAACATATAAAATATACGAACTAGTGGCCATATGATATTTAATTTTGGGTAAATTTCACCGTACAGCTTAGAGATGTAATAATTTGGAACCATTTATAGTTCTGTATGCAATGCTATTTTATGTTTCCATATGGAAAGCAAGCAGAAAGGAAATATTTCAAGTTAACTGGAGTGTATTTAATTAACGAGTTCTCTGAATCGTGCAGTGTTAGCATTAGTTTTACATATTAGATATATTCTGGGCTCGTTATACCGGTACACGTACTCACACTAAATCAATATATTTTACAAGTTATGAAATGAACGAGAATTTTTATAGACAAAGTATTAAAACGGACATTTCTAGATCATTAATATTTAATGTACGCAATCTATTGCGAAATATATCGTAATATATCAAATTATAAAATGTAATTATGTAATGGTAATGTATTTATGATATTCTCGTGTACGATTTATTAAAAAAAATATTACTTCAGCTTTTCATTAGATTGCAGATGAAAATTCTTTGCTTTTCTAAGTGGTATGACGAAATTACCCAATTTATTTTATATTCAAATTCTATACTTCAACAAAATAGGCTTTTTTAATAGATAAACGGTTGAATATTAAATTATATCTACAAATCCCTTAATTGCGCTGGTCAGGATGTACAACATTTTCGAATCGATAGTGCTCCCTAAATAAGTTAATAAACTTAAAAATTAATCGTACATACATATGTATATGGAAAACATTAAATAACGTTTATCTGCCCTGTTTCTATCTCTCTCTCTCCGTTGCATATGTTAAAACCGAACTAGTCAAAAATGCAAGCAAATCTTATATAGAAACGTTTACGAAAATCAGTAAATCATGTTTTATTCCTTCTGCTTTTATCTTCCTACTTGTGTGTCTACCTGTCTATCAGTTCCCCCCTCTCCCTCCCCCTCTCTCTCTCTTGAACAATAAAACAGTGGGAGTATGGAAAACAATGGCTTATGATATTTACACACGTGCTAATGAGTATTCAAATTTCCTGAGATCTTCTCCTACTGGGTAATTCATGGTTATTTCACTTGTGACACTTTGAAGATAACATTGCAAGGCTTTCTTCTTACGAAATATGTTAAGAATGAAATTTTCCTATTTACATATATTTTAATCACGAAGTAGCTCTTCAATGAGAGCAACGACGATAACAATGAAAATATGTCTCTATTAGCCAGGTGCATCTTTGGATTGATATACTAAAAATATCATTTAGTTTCGATTAAATCTGAATAACATGATTTCCATTATTTGTAATCTTAACAAAATTGTATTCGAATTTTAGATTAAGATTTCAATGACAAGGAAATTAAGTTTTCGTCTTTGGACATATGCTAGTAATTTCTGTTGAGAACAATAAGTTTATATAATTGCGATATTGATAAACCTACGATTAATAAAAGAAAAAATTCTCAATTTCAAAGGGATGTTTTAAGATATTAGTGAATATTTTTGTTATGAGCTACAATCCACAACAGAAATATTTGAATGATGTTTATCAGATAATTAAGCATGCATTTACCTAAGCAAAGTCAATGAATCTTACTGAACAAAGAAATTATTTCTATTAAAGTTATGTTCTTACAAATTAATTCTTTGTTTTTGCTCTAATTCTAGTATAAACCATTTGGAAATATAACAAAATTATACTTCGCAAAACACAAATACGTTTACGATCGAATATTTAGAATCCAATATGCGTCTTTTTGAAATTGATTCTAACAATATTAATGGATGTTCTCTTCTATAAGCATCAAGAAATATTCGTGAGGAACGTGAAGGATTAAAATCTGGAAATTTAATAATAAAATGTGCTTATGATACTAGCATTAGATTACTGTTACTGAGAAGCAATACAGTAATGAATTCTATAAAACGTCTAAAGAACACTACATATATAAGCTCATATATATCAATAAGCATATATTTATATTTCCGTGTGTATACAAATACATTTATATGCATATATGTAAATATATATCGATATGTATTGTCACAGTTATCTATCTATCTATCTATCTATCTATCTATCTATCTATCTATCTATCTATCTATATCTATCTATTTATCTATCTATCTATTTGTCTATCTATTTATCTATCTATCTATCTATCTATCTATCTATCTATCTATCTATCTATCTATCTATCTATCTATCTATCTATCTATATCTATCTATTTATCTATCTATCTATTTGTCTATCTATTTATCTATCTATCTATCTATCTATCTATCTATCTATCTATCTATCTATCTATCTATCAGTATTATTATATGTTTGAACGCCAGGTATCCATTCCCAAATAAGTTATATATATATATATATATATATATACATATGCATGCAGTATTAATAACAAGAAGCAGTATTCATTCCCGCTTAAAGGTTAGAGCAAACTTGACTGCGGTAGATACCAGGAGTGAAACTCTCGCATAAGCTTTTGGTGCAAAATGCACACATGTTTATATCACTAGCAGAGTGATAATTCCCCATCAACTCCAGGGCCAATGCCACTCATTGATGGACGCTTGACGACTAAAGATAGCAACTCCTCTCTCCGCTGGTGATATGTAGAACATCAGTGCCTCAAGAGGAACTGATGTCACGATTGGCTAGTGGGCTTGTTAAAATATATACATTTGCGGCAGTGATATATTTTAACAAGCACGCAGTGTAATCACCACACCAGTTCCACTTTAGTCACTGATTATTTTTATATATCGCGAGCGGAGAGGTCAATAACCGCTCTCTCCGGTGGTAGAGCATCCATTACTGCTGCGACAAATAAGGTCTAAAGTATGTGAACTGGTGGCTTCCGCTCTGGAATTGGTGCAGAGCTATCTCTCTGCTAGCGTTAAAAAACAAGCGTGCATTTTGCTCCAACGGCTTATCTTAGTGAACTTTGTTCTAACATAACATCCACGCTTAAGTGAGTATATGAGAATATATATAGATATGAACGAGAGAGCGAGGGAAAGAGACGTTTTTAAGTTGATGTATGCTTCTCAATATTGGTGAATATGTTTTACTCTGTGTGTGTGTGGTGTTGTTTAACATATATGCTATCTTCCATACTCTGTTCTGGACAGGGCATTGGATTTCATTCAATGAGTACTCACAATTGTCGTTATTCTTTGTATTTCTGCGTATATATCTTAACAACAGCTACGGCATTGTGTATTGAACTTGTATATATTGTTAAATTATGTCGTATAATATCTTCTATTATATTTTGTAAAGATATTTGAAAATATTGTTTGTGCGTCTTTATCTAAGTTAATGCGTGCTATTATGTGTGGAAAGTTAAACCTTCATAAAATAATAATTTAATAATTAGCATTAGATTATGTTGCATTATTCGATTGATGCTGTTATTTGAGGTGAGATTATATTGTATATTGTGTCTTCTCTGTCGTATACAATTGTGGTAGACAACCTAGAATTTCATGAGCTGCTAGATAACCTACAGCACGTAGTAAGTAGGTTGTACTTCTTAGATCTTCTATGCTAATATGTTGAAATATAATCATGAATAAATTTGCTCCCGTCTTGTTGTTAAAACAACGTGTCGACTGATATACCCTTCGGATTTCATAAGGTATCTTGGGGAAATTTCGAACCTGGATTCTCATTCCTAAGGTATTTTCCGATGTTATTATTGTTGTTTGTGTTGTTGCTGTTGCTGTTGTTGTTGTTGTTGTTGTTGTTGTTGTTGTTGTTGTTGTTGTTGTTCTTCTTCTTCTTCTTCTTCTTCTTCTTCTTCTTCTTCTTCTTCTTCTTCTTCTTCTTCTTCTTCTTCTTCTTCTTCTTCTTCTTATTATTATTATTATTATTATTATTATTATTATTATTATTATTATTATTATTATTATTATTATTATTATTGAGGTCACTGCCTGGAATCGAACTCTGAGAATGTCGGTTTAATAATATTCGTGTAGACTTCTAAGACTGTAATGGAGATAAACGGGTATATCTGTATCAAAATATTCTCAGTATTTCGTTAACATAACACCGTCCAACAAGACGATGTCTGCGAATTACATAAGTGCATTGATAATAACGACACGCAAACGCATCCGCATCGAGTGAAGGCCTCAATGAAACCATTGCCTGTCTATGCAGGAACCAGGGTAGATAACGAATTATAAGAGACTACGTATTTATTCAGAAATTATTCGTATCTTAGGAATAACTGTTGAGCATTATCTATTACATATATCATCCTCTACAAATGATAATCGCAGCATTTATGAAAGCGTCTCATAGATAAATTACAAAACTAGGGACTAATTATATAGCATCCAGTATCCAGATGCGCATCATATAGAAAAGAAATTGCACGGGGTATACGTAAGCGAACTGAGGTACATTGCTGATTCACGAAATGGAAATTGATCAGCATCTATAGAAAAGACCTTGAAATATATGAAAGAGCGTTAAGCAGAAATGAAATAGAAATATTGTGTACTCAAGTTAAGCATTGGGCACTTCAACGAGTTGCTGAAACATACTGTATAAAGGGGGATATACATGGCCTCCATTGGAGAAATAGAACTGTGCACAGAGGGGAACATGAAAGGATTAAATATATAATGCAAAATGATAATGCCAACGAATCCGTTAACCACATTCATATCTATAGCTTGAATCATAAATTAAATCCACCGCTTTAGGGGTGTAATAAAAAAAATAATATAAAATATACCAACAGCAAAAATGCACGCAACGTGATATTGATTTTAATAATCGATTACCGCAACAAACCAATCCACGCATGAAAATTATACAGACATTTACCCACATTTAGATGCATGCATATACATAAAAAAGCTTTCTGTACATACAACCTTACCACTAGCGATATGCAGGACTTCAAACACCAAAAAGCAAACAGTAAAGGGAACTGTTTGAAAGGTTTAGATATCCGTAATGAAATACTTTAGCAAAACGCCTAATAAAGAAATAAAATACAAGTACCAATGCGATATTGAGGCGAACTGGCAAAGGAATAAATCACCAGCTATGAACAAACGTATATATTTGGTTCCAATGCAAATGTTAGCTGTGTAAGGTATTCCCACTTTTTTTATGGGCATTCATTTCATTGTGTGAGCACAATGCAAATACAGAATCAGTTCCAGAAATCGCAACATTTTACACGAAGATAGACAAAAGTTATTAAATGCACACAAATATACAGATGCTAAAAAAACGATTAAACAGAGCTTAATCGAGTGTCATGACGATATTTCATTATTTCGAACATTTGATTCATTTATGTACGTGATTACTGAAATTCTATGAATAATAAAAAAATCAGAGACCGTGCAAAATTACACTGTTAAATGAAATCATATTTGAATGTAAATGTGATTTTCTCTGTTGTTTAATGTTATTGTATTAAATTCAGATAGCAGGCATTCATTTCATGGCGATCACTTTGTTTTCCTTTTTGTTGTGTATTTTCAGGTATGTTTTATGAAATATGCATTATGTAATATATGTTGCCATTTCTGAGACGATAGTGTGAAACACAGGAAGAAATTCAACTACTTTTCCAACCAAGTGGAAAGACTGTGTAACGGCTACTTCGTACATGCTACCCTACGGAAATGATTATAAATTTTACACTTGGACACTTGTATGAATAGCTGCACATAATGTGGAGGCTAGTGGACATAATATAATTACACATGACATATCCATCATTCTACAAGTTATTATTTCAGTAAATAAGTTTTATATAATTGATCTTTTGTAATTGGCTTGCAAGATTCTTCGTTTAGTATCCAGTGTTACTAAGTAAGCTCATGTGTTACTATAATTTAAAAATAGTATAATTTAAGTTATGAGAAATTAATGAAAGCAGTTAGCTTTGGAAAATCGTTCTTATATTAGTTAGCTTATATATTAATTTGAGCATTTGAAGAACTCGGACCAGCCAAAGTGAGTGTTAATGTAACACCCAGATATTATAGTAACTAAAACGAAATTTAGTTATTTCCAAAACTTGAAATTGTTTCCATGTTTCCAGTAGTACTTTCCAAGAAAGCCTTGGAAAAAATCCATTTATGCTTACAGGGAGACCACGTGAAGGCAGTGTGGGCGCTAGAATATCTGATATAGCAAACAAACGAATTTTGCTGAATTAAAATTTCACAGTCAGCGATGTGAAGACAACTTTCAAGAAGACTTATTCCGTTTGAATATGTGGAGAATGAATCAGAAAAGTTTAATTCATTCATATCAATTAAATATGGAAGTCTTATCATTAGCGGTAAGATGACAACTCCGGGCATGCATTATATTGGACTGCCAAAAGCTCTCAGAAATCGATCGACGCATGGGAATTACAATGGAACATTCTTTACTTATACGTAATAATATTCATTAAAAGAATTGCTACCATCTGTGTCATAGAGGGAGTATCGTTGTTTGTAATCATATGGAATAAGCTGTTGCGCGATTTCATGTTTACTTATAACGGGTCATCCACTGTTGCGAACATTTGCTTCTCCCATCTATGAATCGAAACGGTCGTAATGATTAATAAATAATCTCGTGAATTCTCTTTTCTGTTTTTCACAACTGTTACATACTCTACCTCGAAGGAATTCCTGAAGTAGATCTAGTGGAATTTATATTCATACTGTAGGGGACAGTGAACGTGTTTTAAAGATATACTAACAAGCACGTACACACACACACACACACACACACACACACACACACACACACACACACACACACACACACACACACACACACACATACACACACACAGGCGCACATATACGCAAATACATGTGCATACATACACACAGACACACATAAATATATGGCACTGGCATTCCATCGGTTACAACGAGACTTCCTGTTGATACGATCAACGGAACAGTCTGCTCGTGAAATTAACGTACATGAGGCTGAGCATCGCACATACGCGCGCTCCCTTAACGGATGCAGCAAGAATGGGCCTTTCAATTATTGCCAACTGCGTGAACTGGAGGGATATGAAATAAAGTGACTTACAAAAGGACACAACGCGCTACCGGTTTTTGAACTCACAACCTTTCGATCGGGAGCTGAATACGTTTACCACTAAACCATGTGCCTTTCCAGACAACTGTATATGTATATATGTATGTGTCTTTTCTGTGTGTGTATAAGTGTACGTGTGTGTGTATGTGTATATGCGTGCATATGCCTGTAGGTATTGTGCAGTCCTTACTATCATAGTCTAGCTTTAACTCTTTGATTCTATATACTGATATCGTATATGCAATATAAGTATTAGCTCTGAGGTCTTTGACGATCGCATTTAAAACGCTTAATGTCATTTACTAAGGTCCGCACCATTATTTTGATAAGAGTTCACACGTATAACTGTCCTTTTTCTATTTAGAAGTGACATAAAAAGAATATTGTGGGATTGATCGCGATACAAGTAACGTATATTTATACTTTATATAACAAGTGTACATTTGGAAATAATCAATGTAATGCGGCTTAAGATCACTTTTACGGCAATGAAAGTCATCTTAAATGTTAAACATTTCTGTACATCTTAAATCATATATGCCTGATTGGGAATGTATGATTCTGTGAAATATAACTTAAGATTATAGTTACTGTGATGTACGATATCTTAAACATATTATTCCCCAAGCGTTGTTCAGAACAATGTGCGTAACTGTGTTCATACTTGCAGAAATATATTTCCAGAAAATTAGGTAGAAGAGTGGCAGAAAAGATAGAGGTTAGTTTGCCACATGCTTTTATATTCTCGCATCAAACAGTGTTGAGATTCATATTGCATTTCATCCCGATATGTGTCACTAAATTAAAAAGCATCAATAAATTCGGATCGATGAAACCATCCATATCACCTTCCCTTTCCAGTTTGTGAACTTGTACGAATATGAGAACTGGATATAAATCCAGAAGAACTCTTGTTTAAGTGTTATATCGTATTTCAGTTTGTCGATTCATAAATTCGGGTATAATACCAGTAAATTCAAATACAATTTACAGTTCACGCTGATACCATAAGTCTGATCAATATATTGATATCGTATCAATTTAGATAGCACTTTCATGATGGATTTATAGCTTAATACAACTTATATTTCAATAAATATATTTCACTACATGTAATGAAAACAATATATTAAAAGCAAAATATGAGGTATAACTTGTAGATCTATATCGCAATTAGTGATGGATCTAATGAAATAGATATAGGATAAAAGAATATAATTCCTTCAAATAAATGTATATGCATACAAACATACATATGTACATACATACAGGCATCGCGCGTGTATATACACACATGCACAGGCACACACATGTTTGGGTATATAAACAGACATATATATATACTTACATATGTGTGTGTGTGCCGGTGTGTTTGTGTGTACGTATATATATATATATCGTCGGTCCAAATAAAAATTATTCAAATATATTTCTGTGTCTCAACTTCACTGGGATCTGACAAAGCGATGAACTGCACAGCCAGACATATTTACGATTCTTTGACTTTGCGTACGATGGATGTGGCTATTTTTGATGTCACAGCAAAGAGACGACTTGGACAAAACAACAGGTGCATTTTTAATTCATAATATCAATTCTACTGTAGACCCAATAGCATTTCGCGAATTCCCTCTTCACTAGTGCGTGTGTATTGATGAATAGT
The DNA here is from genome assembly GCF_001194135.2 of Octopus bimaculoides. Taxonomy (NCBI): domain Eukaryota; kingdom Metazoa; phylum Mollusca; class Cephalopoda; order Octopoda; family Octopodidae; genus Octopus; species Octopus bimaculoides. The sequence goes on along the minus strand of NC_068995.1, from coordinate 54,963,627 downwards.
TATACATACATACATGCATACATACATGCATACATACATGCATACATACATGCATATATAAAGTAAAGCAATAACCTTAAAATTGCGTTAAATACTAGAGGAAAAATGAAATTTATCGGAGGAGAATATCATACTTTACTTGATTAATTTTTAAAAAAATTTTAATCAGTTAAATATGTTTATATGAAAATACAAAAACATGGGAATATAATCGGGTTTACACTTTTACTGTGTAGGCATTAATTGATATCCGATATATTTATATTTGTATGTGTGCGTGTGTGTATGTGTGAGAGAGAGAGAGTAAATATTTATATCATGCATATATGTACAGATATACATGATATGTATA
>NC_068995.1:54960172-54962998 GCF_001194135.2 Octopus bimaculoides | reverse complement strand
ATATATATATATATATATATACATGAATGTATGCATATATGTATGTATGTATGTATGCATGTATATAAATATAGGAATAAGTTTACCCATTCACTAAATTTTATATTTCTGATTATAAAAATCTAGTTGTAGTATGTCACACTTTGAATAAATAATATCTATAAAAAAATACGATATTTCCTTCCCAAGCATGTATAATGAAATCTTCTTGTTTTATTGCCGCAGTCCCAAGTGAGTCTGGGAAAAACATTAGTTGTAGCGTATAGAAATAAATGATCAAAGAATCGCTCTAATAAATGATGGCTAAAGCGTATTGACAGTGTTAAGTGTGCGGCTCTTGTATCACAAGGTTACACACACATTTCTACATTAATCTAACGCACAGTCACCACATACATTTTGGAAACTAAATCGTAGATATTACAAAAAACAAGAACAAGAAAGAAACACAGTTAAAAAATAATAATAATATACATGTGTTTAGATATCTGCTGCAAATGTAAAAACTCAGCCAAACATATTTTACATTAAACAGATGTTTACTTCGAATGCGAACAAAATGTGAGTTGCTATCCATTCTATTACGCTCATATATACGTTTATGTAAATACTGACACTGAACACGTAGTGTGTAACGCACGTAGACAAAGCCATGCGTGGCGTATATACATAGGTATACATATCAACACATACACACACACAAACGCACACACACACATATGCATACATTTATAATGTATTTGGTTGTCTAAAAAAGTGTGTCATCCAATACATCCGATATGTTTGTTTATGTTTGATCTGCTTCAGTGTAGTAAGATTTGTATGTCCAACGAGGACTACGTATAATACATGAATGGTGAGAATAATAAGGATACATTGTGCAACGCCACCAATTGTGCTATGAGGAAAAGACATTTGGTTGAGTTTCCCTTTTTCGAGGTAATGAGCTGTGCAGAAACTGTGTGACTCTAAAACAAAAAAAGGATAGCATAAACGTTATTTCAAATTTTGCTTAGCCTTCTGTTCTTTTATACACAGAAATATTTCCACCGGACCAGGATCACAGATGTAAAAGTTATCTCACGTACATCCATTCCTGCCATTTATGTGTATGCACATGTGTGCGTGCGTCTGTGTAGTTGTCTATTTTTATGCATGTATACATATGTAAATGTGTTTGTCTATATACGTTTATGTATTTATGTGTATATTTAAGTGTATATATATATGTATTTGTATATTTGTATATATGTATTTGTATATTTGTATATATGTATATTTATGCGTGTATATATTAGTATTATTATTATTATTATTATTATTATTATTATTATTATTATTATTATTATTATTATTATTATTATTATTGAGTGAGAGAGCAGTGCATGCCATTAAAGTGACACTGGGGTAAAATATACAAAGCCCATCATACCCATCATGACTACCCGTCTGATAAGGGTACACCAGGCACATGTATCACAACCATATGTGCACGACATGGTGATCTCATATCAAGATAAACAGCGCATGACCTCGCAGGTGGGGCCCAGTTAGAATTTTTTCAGGTCGCGTAGCCCATCCCGCTCAAAAGGTGCCTGAATAAGGTTTGTTTAAGGATGTTGAGCAAAACACCCATGTTTCCAAAGGTGAATTATTCAAACTCTAAAGAACTCCTCTCAACACATAGCTATGATGCTCCCCCACTACTTCTGCTCGTGATCAGAGATGCACATATCATCAGCCACTAAGGGACATGCTCAACTGGTTAAGGTCAAACAACTGACAAGCAAATCTGTGGTATTAAGCAGAATATTTGCTGTAGCCCATCTTTTATACCAAGACAAAACAACGTACATGATAGCACTTCCAATCAATTAAGATCAGAAGCCATGAGAGCCACTGCCTGGTACTGCATCTGGGCATTTATTATTATTATTATTATTATTATTATTATTATTATTATTATTAGTATTATTATTATTATTATTATTATCATTATTATTATTATTATTGACAGAAAGACTAATCTTAATGCCTCTTGAGAAAATTCTAAAATTATAACCATAGGATACATATCAAAGCATGGCAAATATACTGGCATATAGAAACGGAATAGTTCAAGATACACAACATAGTCTTGCAAAAGGAAAATGCTCTAATGCCAGAGGAAGCATATTATGTCTATGAAATAGATCAAAGGTGTGTAGTTTACTATTTGCATGTAAAATAATTAATCACTCTCAGTCGGGAAACATCCAATGCTGTTCTAGGTATTTAGTATCAGGTGTTTCTTATATATTTTTAGTAGTATTTTTATCGAGCGATTTCATAAAAGCATCATTATATCTGCTGTAGTACAGCACCTCTTATCATTATCACACCAGTCCTCATTTCGTAAACTAGAAGTGCATATGAGATGGCAAAAAGATTATTTTTATTTTAAGCATTATAGAACTAGTGAAATGTTACACAACCAGTCTTTTACAGTACGTATGAACTAAAATATCTATGAGTATTTCCACAGTTGTATACGTGCAACCTATATATTCATTAGGAATCAATGGGGTATCTAAAAAGACGTTGCTTAGAAAAAAGTATGCTGCTGTGTTTCGTGAAACATTTAGTTTATAATTTCTATTCTAGTCTTTTGCACTTTTTTTTTCTTTTTTTTTTGCTTTTCTTTGCATATCTTGATCTCGCATCCAATCATACACATATAGGAACACACACACGTTCACACGCACACAAACAAACACAGACTCACATACACTCGCATACGCACAAGCACACACACACACACACACACACACACACACACACACATAC
>NC_068995.1:54956676-54960107 GCF_001194135.2 Octopus bimaculoides | reverse complement strand
TATATATATATATATATATATATATATATATATATATATATGAAATCTATGTGCCTCGATCAAGTGCGTGTAAGTATTTGCGCAGTAAATCTCTCTTTATGTCACACTCAACCACTGGTTAAGGATTATCCGGTGGTGCAGACGTATCCGGTCGGGTTATAAATAAATAAAAGAACTCGTTAAAATGAATGTTACACAATGCAGCATTCTGTTTTGTAGAGAGAAAACAGTCAGATGGAGGAAAATTCTTCATATATATAGAAGACCCAACAATAAAATTGCATATATGCAAACAGAGAAACGAAAGCTTGATACAGCGAAAAAAGCATTGAAAATAATCGTTAGCAGATATGGATGTATATACACCCTTGGACAAGCTACATGGCACGAGTACACATGCTCATACAAGCATTAGCAAAAATGTGTGTGTATGTGTTATACATTGTTTTAAAATCCTTACAGTTATAGCATTCATTATCAAACTTTATGAATTTCGTATTTATTTTTTAAGAAGTAACATTCCAAAATCCATTCTTATCCTATGTATACATCAACAAGATCATATTCCAGGAAACATATTGTGACCTACTGTATATTGCAATAATAAAACTTTTTACTTCACAAGAAAGCAGTTTTTAAAGCAAAAGTTTGTTTCAACCGTAAGTTTCTCATTCGCCGAATTCGTTTTTGACACAGTAGAATACAAATTGCTTCGACGACATAAACGTAAAGCTTACTCAATATATATTTCTATAGATTCGTTGTAGCGCAAAGACCAGTTTACGTGAAGAAAGTAAATGAAGATCTAGACAACTCCGTGCTAAATTTCAAATTAGAAAACCGTACAACTCTAAGCAATACAGTGATCATTTCTCGATATAATGCTTCGGAGAGAAAATAAGACACAACGTCCGATTATAATTAAGGAAGACATGAAATGTACTAACACAGACACAGCAAACCACCACATAAATACAGATTGTCAAGGGGAATATGCAGGCTTAGAAAGTCATCTTAATACTTTTCTTCATAAACAAAACTCTGGTTAATGAAAATCACTGAGTAGTGAAACAAAATTCAGCACACTATTCTATTAAACTAGTAGAGGAACACTGAACAATGTAAATACGAATACAATTACAATGCCACAAACGTATCACACACTCTACTATTAATGAGAAATAAGTCACACTTAAATAGATATCTACGAGCTAAATACAATAAATAACAATCATCAACTAAATGAACACATTAATATAAAACATGATAAACAAAATACAAGTGTTGTGAAAAAAATTCAGGAATTCTAAAGACATAGAGAAGGAAAACAATAAAGAAATATCATTTCCACTAAGAAAGGAAAGATGCACAGCACCGCCGGGAGAAATTATATATATATATATATGTATGTACACACATACATATATATATGTGTGTATGTGTGTGTGTGTGTGTGTGTGTGTGTGTCTGTGTGTGAAGGCACATGGCTTAGTGGTCAGTGTGTTGCACTTACAACCACGAGATCGTGGGTTCGATTCACAGACCGAGCGTTACATTGTGTTCTTGAGCAAAGCACTTCATTTCACGTTGCCCTGCGATCATTTCGACATCTGACATGCGGCACCCAGTTACACCTATAAAGGTAATGTGGATTCGATGGAGGGATTTAGCTTATGTCTACACAAATATTTGACCAATATAATCAAATCATCTGCGTGGTTGTTCGGTATGAAATTTAAATCTTTAATAACCAGTAGAGCCGACATAGAGGGAAAATACAAAGGAGACAAAACATGGGGGGGGGGGTCAAAACAGTGTATGGATGATGAAAGGGTGGAAATTATGAAAATGGAGTGATAGACACGGGGACCCCGCAAATCACGCATCATCACTGATCTAGAATCACTGCTACTTCTGTTCAAGTCATATCCCTTACACATGCAACACAGCACACACTCTTCTTTCGTAAATCAGGACAGACAAAATGGGTTGGAGCAACATATAACACTTGACGAAAGGGAATGTCACATTGTTTCACTTGTAAAACCACAGGAAACAGAATTGTGTACCCTCATTGGAAGGGATAGCGATATATGCGTGTCATCAGTGTTTGTATAAAAGATAAAGTATGTGTCCACCCCTTGTTCATTGAGGCATGTATCGGCGGGATAACAAATTTTGCCATCCAAAGCAATGGAAAGTGGACTAGTTAGAATGATATCAATGATTTCTTGTTTTAGCATATGATACAAGAAACATAGTAGCCCCCAAAATAAATTATGTATTAACATAATTTATGTAAATGTATTTAAAGAATAACCAATGTAAGAACAATGAATGTAAGGACGTCTTCAATGATTTTTAAACGGACTAACAATGAAGACTGGTGTTAGCATTCTATATTCGATTTGTAATAAAAAGTAGCTACATAGTTCTAAAATCACACCCTGCTTTATGAAAAATGGAAACTAGGAAACACCAAAAGTGCATTCAAATTAAACGTACGATATGGCTATAGTTGGAAATCCTTTAAATGGAAACATGTTCGTTTAGGGTCAAGCTGGGCATAAGCAAAACTTTCTTCTGTATAACGTATGATGATATTATTTTTCGGAACATTAGAAGAAAATTAAATGGAACGGATATTGTATTTCGTATAAGAGTGAATATTAAAGAAACAAATTCTCGAAAACATGAAAGTGTACCAGGAAATTCTAAAAAGCACAGGATTATACCAGTAAAGGTCAAATCTCACAAAAGTTTATGATGCTACGAAATATGAAGAATAATATATTTTGCAGGATATGGAACAATTAAACTGTAATTAGGTTGTGATACTCTTATACTGTCATTGTACGTGGAATTTTTTTAATATGTTGTACATAAGAAAAATGATTAGCATTTACCACCCATCTTTGAAATAAAAGTTAGACACGTATCTGTCTATTAATCGTCATTCACTCTCATTCGATCCGTTTTGTGCATAGTTATAACAATACTTTAATAAAACTATTCAAGCACTGCAGACATACTTTACAAGACGGAAAGAAATCAAAAGGTATATATCATTATACATATATGTGTATATATATATGTATATCTGGCGGTTTATTTGTGTACATATGTAAATGCCTCCATATCTATTTCAGTGTGTTCGCAGCTATACACACATACTCACACACACACATACACTTAGTTTTAGAATGGTGTCAGCTGATGAAGTAAATGTTCTCTATGTGGCCTGTGTGATTTCTGTGCTATGTTTATGTTCTGTTTTTCATTTTGTCCACGTTTTTGTTTTGTGACGTCCTGTACCTAGATATGCATCTATATATACATGTAGATGTAGTTATGTACATACATGTACGTATATGTGCATTTACTCACATATTATTTGTATTATGTATATATATATATATATATATATATAT
>NC_068995.1:54949121-54956514 GCF_001194135.2 Octopus bimaculoides | reverse complement strand
ACGTCAATTTCCACATAAAGATACCTTTAATCGAAAAGAAAACTATAAATGAGTATGGATATTGAATATAATATCAATTTACATAAAAAGAAAAAAAGACGATATCGTTTACTTTTTTATGTAAGTTGGACTATGTATGCTTAATATCCACACACATTCACATTCTTTCTTTTCTATTAAATATATGTTTGTGTGTAAATAGACGTACATATATATATCAAACAACATAATAATAATAATAATAATAATAATAATAATAATAATAATGATAATAATAATAATAATAATAATAATAATAATAATAATAATAATAATAATAATAATAATAGACCTGTTCATTACAAAGTCATGTGATAGAGAAAAATGTGAAGAAAAAAAAAGAAAATAAGAAAATAAGAAAAAGTAAACGGTGAAAATAAAGTGTATGACGTAGAAGTCGAGACACTTTTTTGCACTTTGTGTCTGGATGGTAAGCCAGGGGTGTTTCTTAAATAATTTAAAGTTCTTTGTTTGATCATTCTAAGTTCTTCTAGAACCACTGGTATTGTAACCGTCTTGAGATGCCACATCTTTTCGATTTCGATTACCAAATCTTTATATTTTTTTCTGAGCTTAACAAATTCTTTGGCCAAGGTATTGTGGTCACCGGATATGTCCATGCCAATCAATAAACAAACTTTATTTGTTTGGTCTTTCATAACAATATCTGGTATATTTGCTTTGATGGCCCGATCTCTACACACTGGACAATCCCAAAGAATCGTTACATGTTATTATTATTATTATTATTATTATTATTATTATTATTATTATTATTATTATTATTATTATTATTATTATTATTATTATTATTATTATTACTATTATTATTATTATCATTATTATTATGTAAGACGTCGCACAGTATCCACTATCTTGATATTGTTGATTGAAGATATCGTGTCTAGCGGGAGCTTGTACTGTCTTTCAACTCACAACAAGGACCTCAGACAGACAGTTACTTTAAGCAATATGCGTGCCAACTAATGTCAACTAATGCCAACTTTGCTATGCACCAAGATTGTAGGTACTTCTGAAGTTTGCAGATGTTTCTCTAGTTTGGGTGTTATTGAACCCAATGCTCCGATGAGAACATCGTATATGCATATATAGATATATGTGTGAGTGTGTGTGTGTGTATGTGTGTGTGTGTGTGTGTGAGTGTGTGTGTGTGTGTGTGTGTGTGTGTGTGTGTGTGTGAAACGCAGTGGTTATTCTAAACAAATGTGATTATCACTACCACCTTCATTAACGATCATCACCATTATCAATTTCTTCCTCTTCTATGTCAACTTCGTTAATAACTTCGTCGGTCTCTTCATCCCCGTTCCCATCGCCGTTGGCTGCAACCTGCTCTAATTAACATGACGCATTTTTACCTTCCATCTTATTTCATTATATCTATAATGCACATCTGTTTATATATATATATATATAATTATATATATCTGCAGGGCGTCCATTGCAATTGCGACCATTTCGATGTGTCCAAGATTGTAAATGTCATTTCTATTGTGAAATGAAATGTCACTAATCAACTGCACTGCTTACCTGCCCTGTATTATGGAGCAAACAAAAATATTAATGCTCTAATTTTGATTAATTCATGTGGCTCATTGCGTAGCGACCCTGTGGTTGGTAGTTCGTTCTATGAAACATTCAAAGTAAGAGGAGATATTGGTGTGAATTCGTTATCCAGTATAATTTCAATCCTTCTGTGTAGCGTCTTGATAGAAGTATCATCAAGTAACACAGTTACAGCTTTCATTTGCTATGACCATACATAACGTAAACAAAAGTTAATTACGTGACATTTGTTATGAATTGAATGTAGTCGTTTAACAATGACAATGTTGCAACATCATGTTATTAATTTAATTTCTTCATGTTTATTCTCTGTTTTATAAGTGTAGCATTCAATGTATAAACTGTTCGCCACCACTTGAGTATGTAGCCATTCAATGAATAATAAATAACCAACAAACTCAACGGTAAATAGAGTCGAAGCAAAGTGCAAAGCTCATGATTACATACTGCAAGGTATTATAAAAGACAGATTAGTATTTTGGCTACTCACAACTTATTTCAATGTTGCTTTAGATACGGGATCTACAATAATATTTGAGCATTACATGATTGAAGTTCTTCCGGTTTAGTAATTCATAGTCCCAACGCTGCCAAAAACCAAAGAATACATCTTTGAATCTCAACGTTTTCTGTTACTATTATATGAAAAATCTTCAAACATGACCAAATTAATTTTCATGAGAAAATTGTTTTATTATAATGCTTATACAAATGAATTTTACCTAATTAATATTATTAGTCATGTGGAACAATGAAGCTAGTATGAGATTGTGGAACTACTCCTTTTGTTCAGTATTTCCGAGAATATAAATTTTGATTTTTTTCTTGGTTTTGAAATGTAGAATTTTGAAATATGAAATATAACATTCAACATGAGAACCCTAGAAAACACGTGATTTTTTATTTCTGAGAGATTTTCTGACGCTGACAAAATATACAATCAATCGTTAAAAACAAACCTTTACAGAAACATTTGACGCCATTCAAGTTGAAATTCACGTGTAAAACTGCCCCAGGAAACGATGATTGGACGGATGTCTTCATAATGCGCATGAAGGTGACAACTGGCATACACTATAAGTATTCCACGTATTCAAAATACTTATGGCAATAAGAATCGCTGCGAAAATGTCACTTGGTAATATATCGAAATATCAAACTTAGCTAAATACAATTTATTTCTTCTTGTCTTTCTCAGTAAATAAACAGATATTGGAAATTCCCAACAGTCTCAGTAAATTTTCAAAGCTTATTGCCACTGTCAATAAATACAAACTACAAAATTGTAAAATCAAAATTAGTCCTTTTAAAATTGTTCTTTATATTCACAGTTTTCTGCGAAAGGAACATTTGCAGAGGTGTAAAATTTATCAGAATATTATGAGTTCTTTTATACCGGGTGCGATTGTTCACATCCTAAGAATTGCAATATCTGTTTGTTATTGGAAATCCCGTGCAAACTTGATGTGTAAATAAAAGTAAGCAATACACAAAAGGAGAACATATGCGAACGGCTCTCTGTGTATCGATACGTTTTATGAATATACTTTAACATACGCTACTAGATACACTTCAACATTCGCTACTATATACTGAGGGCTTACATATATTCGTTCCAATAACTTGTTTTCGTTATATGCTGCTCGTAAGTATCCTTCCAATAAACTCAATTCAATTGAAGAGCAAAATCAAAAACTCTAAAATGTTTATTATAAATTAAGAAGATGGACTTACTATTTGAATTCACTTTTGTGCATCAATACTACCTCTACTCGAAATCAGAATGATTGTTCCCAAAATATATAAATGTTCATTACGATACACCAACATTGTTAACTTAGAGACGTAACAATATATGAAAGAACAAGGCAGTTTCACTTTCTTTTTTACACACATTGCCTTCACTCAGAGAAATGTTGTTCGAAATCGAAAGTAGAAAGTTACCTCTCAAGACATGTCTCACATATATTAAACCTGTAGCAGTGAAACAGGTCGTATCCACCCCAAATATTGTACCCCTTTGGGTTCAATCCAGCTAGACTTTGCTTCTCTCATCTAACCTACAATATCTTTCTAAAAATAACAATCGTAAATATGCATCACATCTGACGGAATAAGCTGAATGCTAAACGAAGAACCTGGGAAGACACTGAAATGAGTTGCCACAAATACCTTCCCTTTCAAAGTGGATATCTTTAAACGTTTAATATGGGTATTAAATATATCTGTGACTGTAAGTGTGTGTATGTGTGTGTGTGTGTGTGTGTGTGTGTGTGCGTGTGTGTGTGTGTGAGTGAGTGTGTGTGCGTGTGCGTGCATAAGATGAATATATATTTAACACAAATTAAAACAATGAATAGCAAATAGCTTGGACATTTAAATTTAATGGCTGTTTCAGAAAACTTAAATACACATACAGCAGAATTTATAATTACGTTTATTAACCATTGACACCCACAGCGTTAAGAAACCAGTTGAATAATTGTTTTACCGAGAGGATATGGAATTTGTTGATCAGTATCACATTATCTTTGGCTTTCAGAATTAAATAACCACACCCACTCAAATGTAAGATTGCTGGTGATGTGAATATGTGGATGAGGTCAGACTTTTATTTGCGAAAATATATTTCAATATGCGCCAGAAAAACTGCAATAATAAACAAATGAATCGAATACACGTGCACAGTAGCATCAATCATATGTTCGACATTGCATATAACTGCCGTAGGTAATTACTCTGATAGTGTTAATAACTTCCGTACAGGTTTGTTTGCCCCGTAATAAAACTCCTCTACGATATTTTGTAATTAACAATATAATGGCGATCAATTCCTTTACTTCTTTTAAGGTGTTATTACATTGAGAATTAATATCCTGGATGAAAAGCCTAGCATTGAATAAACTAATAATGCACGTATATTGTTATGTGCTCCGTGTAAATAATTATATTGTAATTTTATATCATTGCAATCAACTACACTATACACAGTTAGACATTTGTAAACTGTATTTACTTTATACAGGTCAGGTTCTAATATATTAATTTCAGTGAATAATTTATTCATGTTTCTGTGAATCTGGTGTGTAATATCGTTAATTCATTTCAATTTTCATTTCCTATTAATACACCATTAAAATATATTAAATACTCAATAGATAATATAGATAATATATTATAAATAGATAATATATTAAATACAATTCACAGAAATTTATTCGAGTTCATACATACATTCATGCATACATACATACATACTCACATATATATATATCCTCTCAATTTAATGTATAACTGTTCTCTAATATAACAAGAAGAATGTTTTCTCAACCCTGTTCTCTTGGTATATTACATTATTACATTTTCGTTCTTTTAATTGTTTGTTTGCTGAATGATATATATATATATATATATATATAATCTTTTCAGAATGAGATAAAAAAAAGCCAAGGCTGTGAAGATTTTAGAACATTTATAAATAGAAGGTCTTACACCTATTTCCAGGATATTTATCATATCCATTCATCGGAGACGATGTGAGGAGGTGGTTAAGCAATAGTTAATTTAGATAAGATACGAAAGGAACAGTGAAGTTGAGGAATGAAAATAGATATGAGATATGCAGGGATATTGCATTTGCATATCCATTATTTAGGCAGAATGGTATACATATAAGATTTCCAATACCTTGTGAGTATATTCCAATAATATTTAAAATTGGTGATCGTAAATTTATAAATGTTCTACAATCTTCACAGCCTTGTTTTTTTTTTAATTTCATTCTGAGAAAAAAAGAAGTTTCTATATATACACGTCATGCACATATATGACCTACGTTGGACTCCTTATTCGTATAATCGTATACAATAGTATTTAAAATACTATTGGAAGTTACGCACAAGGTACTGGAATCTTATATGTATACCATTCTTCCTAAATTATCGATCTACAGATGCAATATCCCTGCATATCTCGCATCTATTTTCATTCCTCCACTTCACTCTCTATTTCATATCTTATATAAATTATCTATTGCTTAACCATATTCTTACATCTCCGATGAAGGGATATGTAAAATATCCCGGAAATAGCTGTAAGACCTTCTATTTCTAATTATTCTAAAATTTTTCACAGCCTTGGATTCTTATCTCATTGTGAATTTTTTGTCTTATATATGCACATGGTGATATATGACCTGTTTTAGACTCCTTATTCGCATAATCACCGAACCTGGAGCTTAACTATAGTCTGTCCACAGCACTTGCTCAGCATTCCAGACACCCTTTGTCCTTATTGACACCATTACCTTTCATGACCTCTCTCTCTCTCTCTCTCTCTCTCTCTCTCTCTCTCTCTCTCTCTCTCTCTCTCTCTCTCTGTCTCTCTCTCTCTCTGTATATATATATATATATATATATATGAATATATTTATGTGCGTAAACCTACCTGTATTTTGTATGACACCGATATCGTTTAGTAAAAGCTAATTAATAAAATAGTCACAATTGAAATACAAAATATTCTACACAATTATGCCATACTCATTCTAGAGAAAGACACATTGCAAGCATAAATAAGGAGATCAAGAACATGTTTTTGTTAATGATGCTGCTCGTCGTTAAGCATGGGAAAAAATTTGGTATACATTACGACGAAGCGGTAAAAACAATCTTCTTTCACCGAGCGTCGAACTAATATAATTCTTGTGCACGTCCACACGTTCGTTTTTTTTCCTTTTTTTCTCTTGTTTTTTTTTAATTGTTTGTTCGTTTATACGCACAAACAAACTCACATATATATGTATGTATACACGTATATACATATATTAATGTGCGTAACCCTACCTATGCATTGTTTGGCACCGATATTCTTGACTCACAAACACCATATATATGATATATAATTACTTTTCTTGTTATCAAATAAGTAATTCCTTCTGTGATTCTAATACTGAAATACAATCAATTCATCGTCAGAAACAACAATAAACCTGAACATACATATTTTTCCTCCGTGTATATGCACTCAACTAAGAAATTGCAAGAATGCACGTGAAACAGTATAAATATATCACTAATATATCATATTTATACAATAGTTTTAAATGGCATTGGAACAGTAGAGATAATTTGATATGGTCTTTGACTCAATGTGTAAACAAACTAAAGATGTTTATAATGAAGGAAATAAATATTATCTAAACAATTTCGTTGATAGTCTGACACTTCAGCCAAATAAAACATATTTCATTATTAACGATTTCCGAATAATTTAAGGTTTACTTTGAAATATGATCACAATACATAAACTGTAACATGTGTAACGCCGCTGAGAGAATTGCACTTTGAGAACGTACTCCAGCTGTGTATAATATTAAATTGCCCAGTCCTCAGTAGCAATAACAACTGCTTTAATTCAAGGATTCGCAAAAGTAAATAACTTTCATGAATTTGGAATGAAATCATTGCCAAATTAGAAATCAAAACGGAGATGAATGCCAAATAACAGAGATGTAACAAAAACGCACAGCAGGATTCTGTTTAACTCTAATGCTACCAACGTTATTCATTTACCGCACCTATGAAAATATATTTCGCTTTAAATCTCATCTAAAACAAGTCACACACTGGCATCTGACTGATACAGATACAGAAATACAAAGTACATGATTCAAAGATTTTAAACTGAGTTACCTCTTCTCGTTGTATGATATTTTACTCAAAATATCTTTCAGTATCTCTCTCTCTCTCTCTCTCTCTCTATATAT
>NC_068995.1:54937114-54948478 GCF_001194135.2 Octopus bimaculoides | reverse complement strand
ATCATCATCATCATCATCATCATCATCGTCGTCGTCGTCGTCGTCGTTATACTATCATCACCATCACTTACTCTTCATTTACCATTTAGTCAAATGGTTATCGGTATTGTATATAGATGGCGTTATGTGGTTGAACGTATATTACATGAGTTTGAATCAAATAGAAAGTAAATAAGCGAATATACAATAAAATTTAATATAACCACGTTGATCATCTTTCGATACATATGATCTAACGTAGAATATATTGTGAAAAATATATAGGTATGGAAATGTGTGTGTGTGTCTGTGCGTGTGTGTGTGTGTGTTTCTGTGTGTGTGTTTGTGCGTGTGTATGTGTGTATTTCGCCATAATTTCATCAGCTAATATAGAAATCTAGAAGCAGACGGAAGGTATTTCCAATTGTTCTTAATCTTATGAAAATTTCACTTTTAAACATCTGAAGCAAAATTACTCAGGAATGCTATCTAATATATCCAGCTGTCAACTCTATCTTGTAAGCTTATTTATCACAGATATGAGAAGAAAATAAAAAAGAAAAGAAACATATAACTAACAGGATGCTATATGATTTAAATTTAATCCCATCTCAACATGAACTAACAAAGAAATACAAACAAAAATTTAATTTAAATCGCATAGACTTAGATAATGCGCACCAGTAAATATTCCTTTTGTTTTTACACATACAAACAAATACAGTATAAAATACACGCACATGCACGTATATGATGTGTGTATGTGTACGTGCATATAAATGTATAAGAATATATATATAGATATATCTATTTATCTATCTATATACACATACGTACACAAACGCACATAAATATGTTTCTTGACATATATATGTGTGTGCGTGTGTGTATCGCTGTACTTCTTTATATAAGCATTTGTCTGTGTATAAACACAAATGCACACAAAAAGCTACACACATACGCGCGCGCATACATACACACACATATGTACAAGCATAGTCGTTTGATGTGCATATACACAGTTCCATAAGCACATAAACATTAGCACCTACGCGATTAGTATGTGCACAAGCAATATAATAATATTTCACAGTCGCAACATATATGCGTTCCTACTTTATACGTATGTTAGTACTTTTGAAATCATATTTTCAAATATGTAGCTAAAATTAATAACGATAATTCCTTTAGAAATATTTAGAAAATTCAAATATGACAAAGCTGAATGTTAATATTACTTTTGTTGAAGATAAACTCATTATGTGTCACTTCAATCTTCCGTAGCCACTGATAAATGTTGAAATTAAGTTACAGTAAAACGTTGAAATACGTTTACCTCTCAATTTTTATTAAAAGTAAAGTATCAAAGTATATCTAACGTCCTTACAAACACAATCTGCAAATAATAATAAAAGAAAGAGTATGTTTCTGCGGTCACGCAGAATAACTGCTAGCTGATAAATCGTGTTTGGGTTTATTAAGCGTCTTCATTCTTTCGTTCTAAGATACATCGCTTCATTTAATCGCCAAAGTATTCATCTCTTGAACAGCTAAAATATCTATTTCCTCTCTCTCTATCTCCTACATCACATACTATTTGCCGTCTATCAGTAAGAAACGAATATTTCATCAGTATTTTGATGGTGCTACAAGAATCTAAATTACGTGAAAGTCAGGATTTCGAACTGATTTTAATTTCTGATAGAAGCAAATTCACTTTGATAAGATATTACCATCAAGAGAACCAATTTATCTTTTTCTATGATATAAGGTTTTGTATCTCCGTAACGCAAGCTAAGTTTACCTTTGTAACTTGAACTTGCCCAGGTCAAGCAGCATATTAATGGAGAGTCAAGTATGTTTTGCAGGTCTGATTACGGTTTCAAGAATATTTTCTTTTAATCTATTGAAATAAAACACACATTAAACCGTACTTCTGGTGCAGTAAACATGAGGTTCCATCTTTTAAGAATAAACGCATATGCCATTTATAATTAGCTACACCAGTGTGCATGATGCATGGGTCAACTCTGACCACATAGCGTGTCTACTGGGCAAATAGCACAACGTATTTTCATCGATTTCTTGGTAAACAATATTAAACTCCTGAATCATTTGATATTTGCTGAGGATGACAAATAATATCCTCAACGTTTGAAGATAGCTTGTGGTGACTTCTTATTTGGTCGTCTACTGAATATACGTTATACGCAACACATGATCTAAGTTTCCAGTTGTGTTTTGGTTTCCATTTGGAAATAATATATGGCTATCTCGACATAGAATGTGCACAAAACTTCTATCAAAAGCTTTTGATCTTTCTCAGTCTATATGCCCCAATGGTGATATTGTCCGAACCCTCGTCGCCACTGATATGTCCCACGATGACGACGTATTTCGTCGTCTCTACGTACCTTCGCTGACCAACTCTACTGACTGTGCCAATCAACCATTTATTAGTAGTGGACCAGCTCACTTTTTGTCTGGGGGCGTCCGCCACAACAGTCTGCTATATACATTGCACAAGCCAAACAGTATATTTCTGACGATTAGACCGAAAAGTTCATGTGTTATCTATTATACACTACCATAAATATGTTGCGATAACGTATAAATGAGTATTTCTTTTGCTATCATCAGCCTCTTTCATTGGTCTAGGGATATGAATCCACTTTTAGCAAGAACGGAAAACAATTTGCCGCGTACATCTATAGCCTAATTCGTTCGAGAACGTCACTATACGCAATTATGTTGTGTTTCCAGGAAAAGAAAGTGAAACACAAACACAAAAACGAAAACCTATGGATAGATATTTTCTGGATCCACTTTGTTGTACCTTCGGTAGAGAGTTTTCTTTAATCCATTTGTCATTGAAATTGGTGGATTTTAGAATCATTCATTCCGTAAAAGCTCTTAATACGCAAATAAATTGTATGAAGTTTTGATCCCGCTTACTCCTTTGCAGATTAAATCAAAATTGAATCTTCCTCAAATTTCTAACCGACGTACCATCATTACACCCGTAGTTGTATAAAGCAAAAAACGATAAAGGAATACTAAGTCTCATTCAGCAAGCGTAGAGTAAGCTTTTATGCACAAATATTCCAATGTAAAGACAACTGAACATTTCTTATCGATCGTTTTTCATTATAGTCATATGGACACCTTTAACCTCAAATTACCTAAAGCGCCATAATTATTCCACTCGCGAGCAACAGAAACATGAAACTTCTAGATTTTTAAATCTCAGAACTAACTAATGCTTGCGACATTTTATGAAGATAAGACTTTAAAATTTTCACCAGGACAGCTTTTGAAATGGGAGATTTTTTATCTTGGAACATATAATTAACTAACTCTGACATCGACTAATATTCTATAGCTTGTTAGCAGTGTGTATGGGAGTCGCTACCCGCAAATCCTTCTGCTGATATCAAATACATTATCAGACGCTCTCCTCTGAAGTTTACTTTGTGAAGCCCACTGTTTATTGAGATTAGTTTCCTGGGTGTTATGCTCATATATATACTTTAGCATCAATAATATCCAGTTAACAAAAGTACAACAGTGTATGGAAAGCTCGCAATAAAATAAAGAAAATACATCGGTAATACAGGGAAACATATTTTGTAGTGACAAAGTGCAACAGTTTCCACATGATTTTAGCATTGCTCATACAAAGTTTCAGTGAAATATCAAATGTCTGAAGCATGTTACACAGAGCAGAAAGCTTAACATTTTTAAGGATGCGTGGTGCACTTGGTTAAAAACATGTTTTTCTTTGAAGGAAAATATGTTATAAAATGATTAACCCTTAGCGCGTAACTGCTACCAGCAATCTTGTCATCATATATATATATATATTTTTTTTTTATCAAAGGTGGATTTCAACGCGCACAAAAGAAAAAGGATAGTAAAACAAAGGAAATACGCAACTAAAGTTTTGGGGTTTTCTCTTCGTAGCAAATGCTATCTAGTTAGCAGTAATTAGACGATGCTACTATAATGGCAGAATAAAGAAAAAAGTTTCTAACAATAATGCTTTTAATCGATTTCATGCTCACTCGCTTTTACCTTACAATTTTCGTTTTAGCAAAGAATTTAGAAAGTGGAAATGTAATTATAGAAATATGTTTTTTATTGGTTATTTTAATTTTGTTCAAATTTTAACTAATGGATATTATTTCGGTTTTCATTGAGTGAAAAATGTTAACTATTTCTATACGGCAAATAGTCAATAATGTCAAATAATATTTCTCTCAGATAAAAATGGTTGAAGTTCAAATATATTTATGTCAGATTTAGTCTTTGTCTCGTCGTCTGCTATATTTTGAATTATGATAAATGGAAAATATTTCAGTAAAAATTGTAATTTATATAAATTGTTTTCTGTAGCATTAATTACACATATACAGATCGTTCTTTAAGACGTTTAATTAGGATGAAATGATCCATAAATTAATTGGTATTTTTAATTAATTTTAGTAAAAGACATACCTCAAGTAGAAGTATCAATTATTTTAAACACGCAAGAGTAATAAATGGAGTTAATTGCTACACAGATATATCGCTTCATTGATGATAATTTCTAACGACATATAAAGAAATACACTTATATAGGACTGCAAGACGGCAAAATTGCCATCGACTGTTCAGTTCTCGTGCGTATATTATAAATGCAACAAAAAGTAACGCGTGGCAACTTTTCAAAAACGACTGAAAAGTTCTTCTTCAATGCATCTGTAGAAAAGAAAATAGTGACTAGACAGAATAGTTCAGGTTATAATCAATATGAAATATTTCCTGTCATTGTCTATAATTCAAATTTATCCACACTTAGAATACAACACACACACACACATACACAAACACACACGCGCGCGCGCAAACACATGCACGCATAAATATTTATTTATACATACACATATACATTTATATATGTGTGTGTGAGTGTGTGTGTGTGTATGTGTATGTCTGTGTGTATGTGTGTGTGTGTGTATGTGTGTGTGTGTGTGTGTCACGAAAGCATGAAATATATTAAATTCTATTTAAACGAATATCCACGTAAGGATTCTAATGGAAAGCGTTAAATTTTATCTGATACTAAAACCTGATCATTAAAGCTAAAATTATATTTCCACTTATATGTTTACGAAGCTTGTCTGCTGACATGCAGGAGCTTTGTGTATAAATACTGTAATATACGTATTTTTGTATGTGTATATGTATAAATACTGGTCCATATATATGTGTATCTCTACTTTATATATTAATATATATGCTGAAACACCTATGCGCATATCAGCACACAAATGCTGACATACATATAGATGACTGTCGATCTATTTGCTGTCCTGGAGAAGACGCGTCAAGCCCAGTGAAATCGTAGTCGTGGTCATTGCTGGTAGCATGTCGGGCCTCACGAAGGCGATGTCGAGTAACTGAGACCCGTGTTGATATGCGACGCTTGACAAGACTCGTCAAGCCCAGTGAAATTGTAGTCATGGCTGTTACCAGTATCATGGAAATGGCACCTGTGAAATCTTAGTCGTGACCGTTATCGGTGTCATGTAAATGACACCCGTACAGATTGTATGTAAAAAGCACCCATTAAACTTTTGGAGTTGTTGCCATCAGGTAGGGCATTCAGCCTTAGAAACCATGTCAAATGATACTGGAACCTGGCGCACACACACACAGACACACACCTATATCATCTTGAAATAATTTATCATAAAGGCATTCTTATTAGTCTTTGCAGCATCCTTTTTATAGAACTGATATTATCTAATGTTGCCTTGAAATTTATGAAAATATATTTCTTAAAATCGCACGAAGTTTATTAACTGTAATTACGTATTAAAGTTTGAGATTGGTGTAACAATGTGAACCAAAGTTGTACAAATAATACAGTTCCTTTTAGAGAAGGTAATTATAGACGTTTAAAGAATGTAGATATCAAATTAGAACCGACAACTTTGTCGCGTAGAAAAATCATCGTCCGTACTTGTCCACACTTCTTTTCTAAGATCAAGATACGTAATTAATAAGTATACAGACACTTACTCATAAAAAAGCAGATAAAAGTAACTTGTATACTTTAGGTTGATATAACTATGATTTTTCACTTTCCTTCTTAATGATAAAGCTTACACAAATCTTTCATGTAACACATACACATGTATAAATATAATTATTGTTTATCTTGTCTCTGATTTATTAGAAGCAAATTCCTAACCAACAACAAATGTATTTCCCACGAACTGGTATTGTGAATTGCAATTATACTACAATATTATCCTGATGTATTATTACATTTACATAGCACTACACTTGCATAGCGATACCAACTACAAGTTATTAAAAACCTGACATAATGAATCACCGCCAATTCAGCAAAGCTAAGTAAATGTACATTCCTTTGAAACTGGGCAATAAATTTGTCGTTATTAATAAATATAGAGAGCAGGCGAATATATATTGCTCCTTGTTTTGTGTTTCCTTATTCGTTGGGTACTCTCTTCAAGGTGTCTCAAGAAATATACACCATAATGAAAATACAATCTATGCAAAAGAAACATTATTAATACAACAATAAATTCCATAATAACAGATATTGTATTATCGATTGCACATTTTTCAATATCAGAAGCTTCTAGTATCTTCTATTTCAGATATAAAAGTCTTGATATGTAGTCTATTTGTTTTTAATATGTGGTAAATAAAATGATAATTTATATACATATGATTAACTCTATAGCAATTTTATAACCAACAGTATATTTCTCTGTTCTGTTTTATTTGTATAGTTAAAATACAGAATGCAAGTTAGGTATATAGTTTATTTAGTGAGAAAATAAATAACCCAAAGTACTTCGTTTTACGGTTACGATATTTCGTCGTAAACGATACGCTCTTTTCTATTTCTCACAGTTTTATATGTGAGCATCCTAATATATGGAAATGTTTGAATATAAACACACCACACACACACACGCATATATATACAGAGTGAGAGTGAGAGATAGAGCGGAAGAGAGAGAATCATAGACAGATAGATAGATAGATAGATAGATACATACATACATACATACATAGATGTAATATAAAATGAATGGATATTTCGAAGTTCAGCAAATGAAAATGCAATATTTGCAGTGCCAACTGAAATAATTCTTAATCAGATATACGCATTAATCAAGTAGACAGAGGATCAAGACATTCCAAATATGTGTCTGTTTGTATACACATACTTACACACATACGCACACACACACTCATAGACACACACACTCATAGACACACACTCATAGACACACACCCTCTCCATACACAGCACAAATGTCGTGAGCAGCTTTTGCGGCCTTAGAACCTTGTTTAAAAGCAAAAAGTAGGTGTCGTAAATGCTCGTTTTTCTTAATGTGATATTCCATTTGAATGATCTAAAAATAAACAAAAATTAACTAAAATTAACTAGAAAAACAACAAAACAAAATAGATTCCAAAATACATTCCAAATTCAGTTCTCGAGAAAAATAGGTTCCAAAATTTAAAAACGCAATAAATTCTAAAATCTAAAAAAAAAACGGTGGTAACTTCGTTGCCGACCCACTATATATATATTTATACGGCTTTATCGACGAGAACATATGCTGTTGTCATACAACACCATTCACACTGTTCGAATGATGCCTGCCAGCAAGCTTCACCGGTAAGCCAACGGAACGACCGTCCGTTGCAGGTACTGAGTGGATTGGCACAATGCAAAATGAATTGTTTTGTAGATGAAGCTGGTCGAGGAATCGAATCCATGACTCTGAAGTCGTGAATGCAATTCACTGTCTACTGGACCACACATCTTACCACAAGCACGCATACGCACACATACACAAACATACATACCCACGCGTGTGCACACACACACACACGCACACCGCATGCATATGTGCATAAGCGTGTGTTTGTGTCTATACGTATGTACATATCTTTATGTGGGTGTGTGTATGCATTTGCGTTTGTGGCAATGAAGATATTCAGAATTCTCATTTACATATGTCGAAACTTAACAATTACCACTGATTAACCTATTCTGCAGAGAAAGTTGGGTTACACAAAGAACAGCGTTGTTGGCTTGAACTCATACTTTCGTGGTTGTGAAGTGATGGTGACGATTGTTAGATACATTATAAAGAATAACGTGATTGGACTTCACTTGACTTACTATGTTACTTTTACGAGTAGTTCCATTTCTATTTATTTCTTTAAGTGTCTGCGTATTCTATGATGTAGTAAATCATTTTCGTCTCCAAAACCATATTGAAATAAACTGAACTCCAAATCGCTTATTTATCCAAGAAACTTTTAAAAGTGTTCGGAAACATAAAGTGTTAGAAAGCATAAACAACATAAAAATCGCAACTGTGTTCACGAAAATATACATAACTCAATTACATTAAAAAATTTTGCTTTTTTCCTCTCAAATAATACTCGACTGAAAGAAATGTTGATGTGTTTGTTTCATTTTACATTTTCCCCCGTCTATTTCTGAAATCTGCTTTCAAATTTATCTAGGTTTCCTAGCAACAGAAGTATCAGCGATTAGGTAATGCAATGCTTTCAAATATAAGCCAATGCTGATTAGTTAACATTGTGTGAGATATTTCTGACATGATAAGTAGCAGTTTCACTTTGATATGAAATAATAAATTATAAATATGTTAGAGCGATATTTGCTACAAAGGTAATGAAGTAATGAGACAAAGAGCTGCAAACGTATGAGTATTGATCTGTATGTTTTATAGTCTTCTAGTCTGAATCCTAATCTGCCTCCATCACACTTTCTTGTGATCAGGTATATTTCCATTCATTCTGGATGAAAGAAAAGAAAAAAGTAAGCGTATACATTTAATAAGCTTTAGCTACGTATACCCATAGCACTTACAATTATTTGGGTTTACCATTATCATTTATTTTCGTATAGCAAACGGGTAAATTAGAGTTTCTAAATTCACACTGAATACGTGTGCAATATTTTTTATTATTTATATGCGCCTGCACAAGAGCGGATAATAAATATTACGAAGCATAACTTTGTAAACAATAATTTTAGATCCCAATATAACACCAAATACAGGAATGAAATAAACATGACATATCAATTGCAATTCGGCAATATACGAATGAATAATAAATCATTAGTTAAATACGTAATAATATAATATACATTTTGAGTTTATATACAAAACACACACGTTCATATACGTAAATGCATATATATATATATATATATATATATATATATATATATATATACACAGAGATTTATATATAGCTAATAGCGAAGGATTATCAATCTGGGCAAAATATATCATAAGCTTCCTGCTGGCACACCACGCTCACGATATTATTTAGATTACTGAAGAACTCCAGATATTCTTATGGCAGTGTCCAAGGTTATGGGTTATCAAAATTCTAAATAGAGACACAGGTTTCTACATAGTGTGATATATATTTATACTTTCATGGATCAAATTTGGATTACAGCTGTTTCGTGTACTCATTATAGTTATATTACTGACAGATTTACTCAACTGATCAGCAAATGTACTCAACTGATCAACGCCTATGATCTATTTATACGCTGAAAGTGAACACGATTTTCGCGTCTATGAAATCTCGAAGTCATTCTTGAAATTTACCGGGTGACGAATGTGCCAAGATGATTTCCATAACAACATGGCTACCAAATAGGTGGCGACAAATTGAAAAAAATTCAGAACATATATATATATATACATGCTCAGTCACATGTACGCTCGCACGCGTGTGCATATCTGTTCAGGCGCACACATACTCACATATATATGTTGCACATTTGTATCTCAGATGGAGACATTTTAGCTTTATATATATAATTCATATTCAATTATAAAAGCATTCCACTCTTACCAACATCTTGTTTTATTGTCAAAATTATACTTCTACATCATTTTGAACCATAATCATTCATTATAATGCAACTACCGTTGGTCTTAAATCATTGAAATAGAAATATAATTGGCATATAGTTTTTCATATCTTATTAGTGCATTTTTACAAAATTCATATTGAATTTAAAACCGTTCTGTGAATCACCAGTCCAGTCAAATTACAATAAATTAATATTACATAAAAATATCTAATGGTATTAGTTTAGTATTTGGATCAATTAAATATTCAGTTACAGTATTTGTAGGGGGATATTTTGTTGCGATTCTATCTATCTACCTATCTATCTATCTATCTATCTATCTATCTATCTATCTATCTATCTATCTATCTATCTATCACTCAGTCTAATTGGCTAAAAGTTACTTATGATACTCAGTGCGTATATTTTTTTGTGTGCGCGTGTGTGTATGATGCAGTGGCTCAGTGGTTAGGGCAGCGGAATTTGCGGTCGCAGTGTTTGTGTACATACAGGCATACATTTACACACTAGCACACATTACCAACGTGACAATTTTATATTCGTCATATAAACACAGAGTTGGCGTGAACAATTCCCATCAACATTCTATGATCGTTGTTTTGAATAACTTTGTATAGATGGACAAACTCTATTAAAAATCACTGACTGAAAGCACTAACAATGTGTAAAGTATAAAATGCTACTTCATAGTACGTTTCACTACCAATTTTCTGGTGACTTGATTCTCATAGTTTACCGTAAATGCAGTCGTACAAAGGAATCAGTGTAAAATGAACGACACGCATTATAACGCAGTATAATCAACCACTCACAAAATGGCTTTCCATAAGCTTGTTTAATGAATCTCATTGCTATACAAATATTCGTATCGGGATCTGAACTCCCACACTTGAAATTTCCTTTCAAATCAATGAAGTAATATCATATATTATAAGCTTAGCAATAATATGTACGGTTGAATCACATTCATTTATAACCGAAGCCATTCAAATACTTATCGCGTTATATACTTTCTATGAAACAATGCAGTATGCTATAGAAAATAGATTTCAAAGGAATTTTGAATATTTGAATATAATATCGCCTTATGTATTTGAAAGTTTAATAAAACATTTACGCGTATTCTCTAGAAACATGCATATCAACGCATATGTATATGTGTATGAATGTGTTTGTGTGTTTTGTGAGCGTGTGTGTATATCTACGCACTCACACACACACATATTATATATATATATAAAGATATTAGATTAGATGAGATACAACGTGAATATTCTTCGCAAATGGTTTCAAAATGTTCAATGGTATGCAATAATTTAATTTTTAAATATCATATTGGAAATAATGATTGAAATCAAATAAAACCTGAAAAGGATAACTAAACGCGCGTGTGTGTGTGTACATGCGTATATATA
>NC_068995.1:54934409-54936860 GCF_001194135.2 Octopus bimaculoides | reverse complement strand
TATATATATATATATATATGTGTGTGTGTGTGTGTTTATATATCTATATATTTATATGTATGTATATGTATGCATATATATGTTCATATATATACATATATATATATCTTATATAAAATTGTGCGCTGTCTGTCTGTTTGTGCGCTTATAACTCGAGTATTGTTCATCCGATCGCGCTGAAATTTTAAACCTGGATACATGGGAGAGCGGGGCGTTCCGTAATCTAAATGTTTGTTTCAAAGTGAGAATCGCTACTTTTGTAATCTTTAAGGTCCTGTTGGTTCCGCCATTAAAACAACCAGTTGCTCAGACATCCGGCTCATGCCATTTCGCTAGCAACAAGGGGTTACACGACAAAAGTCAGCCAAGATCGTCGCTATGATGTCTGCCTTTTTTCCTCTCTCTGTGCGCTTTTCCTTTCAGTTGATAACACGTCAGTGTACTTGCAGGTGTTTACTCCAGAAACTGAGACTAGCGATGATGAAACCTGAAGCTGGATGACTCAAACCCTCGAATGAATCAACGGACCTGTATAGCAATGCCAGACACATGATCTTGGGAAAATTGTGTGCCGTTTGTCTTTTACACATTCGGAGGAACATCTACCACCCCTCATGTACAGCCTTAAAAGTAGCTGACCAAATGTCTATTGCCCCATCTGTCTGATAAAAAACAAAAGTTTGGCTGACCACGATTTAGTGACAGCCCCTAGCGTCATACCTCCGCTTCTCCAAAACCGATAAGCTGTCCCTAGAAACTGACATGAAGAGACGTAATAAAAAAAAAGTACTTCAAAACTCAAGAACAAAGAAAACAGTGACCTAAAACTGGACACCATTCTGCAGTCAAACGAGCTTGTGTTCTCAGTATATTAATCTATACGAGGGACACATAGGACGCCTGCTTCAGAGAAGAAGGGAAATTCAATACCTTCCACTGAACTTTCGAGTCACAAGGATCGTGGTTTTGGTTCGAGTGCAAACTCCACATTCTTTGCCGTACGGTTGCCTATGTTGCTCCGTTTGATTATCCATGTACACCACGTATTGGAAATAGGGAATTCGAAAGACCTGATACATGGTGAACACGCTTCCACCAATGGAACCATTCAAAGTTTGTTCCCAAGAATATTATTCTAGTTTCCATGTAAAGAAACTAAACTTTCACACGATTGTGAATTAGAAGTAAGCGAAAGAACTGCAGTCAATACAGTTAAGTAGATCGGAATAACTTTTATGCAAAATTGAGGACAATCAATCAATGTCACTGTGTACATTTCACGGCCGCTGTTGAATCTGTTATTTCTATTACAAATTTCGTCTCTGCAATGCAATTGTGTTTATTAATTATAGATATATCTGATTAGTGCACCGCAGGTAGTTCTTTGCTAAATGTGTAGCACTCTTTTGAATTAATATTCATGATTCTGAAAATTCAATTTCCTTCATGTCTTTTACATCTTATTTCATTATACACTCAAAAGAGAAACATTTGTGGGTGACATTTCCATCATCAGCACAGTCACTGGAAATGCTTATAAAATATTGTGTTTAACATAATGAAAATTTCAGTGACCCTTTAAATTATATGTTTGCGAACATTTTACATTCTTTCAACAAAATATTTAGTATGTAATAACATTTCACTTTTAGTATACAGTTCATTGATTTCATGATATTAATTTGCACATTGAAATCGTTGAGCTAATAGAGCTCAGAGCGTTCTTTTCGAACGAATTTTAGAAAGCGTTGTATATAATGAGGTTTAACATACCTTGTATAAAAGAATCGAGGTAATGAACTGCAGGTAATTTGTGTGCTAGACTTTAGAAGTTGCAGTATGTTCTGTGAAGGAAAACATTATAGTTGGCATTTCTCACATTATAACTGAATAATTCATCATTCGTGAAAGTGACCTCGGTAAAATGTTGCCAACACTTTGCTACATGATATATCCCTTGATTTGCATGTGAACATTGGTGTGCAAAATATTATCAGAACTAGTAAATATATACACACAAATAGTATATTTTCATAAGTTACACATAACTTTTCAGACACGTTACTTTCTTTTTATTGAATTCTCGAACAGCAATTTTCAATTAATCTACTAATTAACCGAAACACCAGCATGTGCAGAACTTGTATAGATTACAAAGAAGTGACAATATACGAAAAAGAATTTATCTTATAATAATAATGCTTGTCGTTACGTTACCTAGCCCGTCGGTAACGCTTTCACGTGATTAGTTGAAGGGAAATAGAGGAGGTAGAAAAAGGAGAGAGAAAAAGAGAATAAGACGAAGAGTGAGACAGAAAGAGGAAGAAAGAAAATTCCGATATATTCGTTATCTCCACAATTGTGTAGGTATGCCACATATATATGTGTGTGCTTATACATATTTACATAAAATAGTACGTCTATCTGGATTCATGACGTTATGATATATAT
>NC_068995.1:54926266-54934399 GCF_001194135.2 Octopus bimaculoides | reverse complement strand
ATATGTGTGTTTACATATACATGCATATTTAAGGAAAGAAAAACATGTACGTGTGTAGTATATGTATTTGTGTATGTACTGAGGAATATTAGTTTGATAAGAAATATGCAATACAAATATTATTTAAAAGTAATCGAAATGAATAAATTACTGTGATATAATTATCTTCTGAGTGTATATTAATGTTATTTGATGGAAACAAAGGAATCTGTTTATAGCAAAATCTTAGTTTTCTTGTTGGTGTTTCCCCTCCTCTTCTCCGTATGATGATATAATACTAGAAGTTTTATAGAATACTTTTCGCTATACATTTGTGTGAAATAATTTTAATATCGCAGCATGTAATTTTCAAAACCTATTATGAACCTTGTAAAATCTATTATTATAAAATAATATATGTGACAAAGACGCAGTGTAACGTTCACTAAGTTCAAATATGAAATGCATGCTGTTTGCCCCAGAAGAGAATATAAGAAGCAATGTTTCTTCAAATGACTGAAAGTTACATGGTCAATCATATAAACGCCAACCAAATAAGGTATGACGTCATGCCTAAACTAATAAATACGTACATACGTATATATATATATATATATATATATATATATATATATATATATACATATATATATGTATATATACGTAAATTACTCCTTATCCACTGCAATAAAGAAAAAAAAGAATATATATGTAGGTATTTATTTTATGATTAAAGAATTTCGAGTTTCATTACTCTTCTATGCTAGGTGATGTTGCTATTATATATTGGGGCCGGATGCACTCTATCTTACTCAAATTGTAACGTTGCATTACATGAAATGAAGAATATAATTGGGTGGTATGGTTTACGGGAGCTGTATAAAATTGTGCTGCCTACCACAGATAGCTGGTCATGTCAAAATAGGTAAAATCGTTGCTTTAAATGCCCTAACTTGCATATTTCATAAACCGCATGTGGTGATGAATGACAGAAAATATTCAAAAGTTCTTGAAATAAACCACTGAAATTAACTTGCATTATTTCTAAATTCAAATGGTGGTGGTTAGCCATGAACTTCAACTTCAAGGATCTAAACTAACTTTCACATTATTAGTTGGCTGAAACAACACACTGCTTTTGAAGTTGCTGATGAAATTTCTTTGATCTGTTGAGTTACCGGTATTAAAAATAAATTTATTTAAATATCATTTTACACAATCAGAAAATAAAAGCTGTGTCCCTACTTCCCTGTGAATCGCCCATATAAATGCAACGCGTCTCTTGTACTAAATATCTAATACAAACTTAATATACATTAAATGGCTCATAAAGATCATAGCATACTTTGTATGCACATCATTCTGCACAGACTGTATTGTAAAACATCAGAATTACTGAAGCCAACCTTTGCCTCAGGTATAAGAGCTCAGAAAGCCGATTTCGAATGCAAAGAGCTATAAACTGTTATTTGGCAATCAAATCATTTCTAATTAAAAATCCATTATTGATAACGCCATTAACACTTTCAAGTGATTAGTATTTTCTTGACGGCAACAAATTCACTAAGGACGTGATTTTGATTGATATCGATTTTCTGCTAATAAGAAATAACACTGCGTGACATCCATGTCATTCCAGGGGGCATTAGGGACGTATGGTATTTAAAATAACACTAGCTGTGTATTAGGCAGGAGAAGTGAACACGAAATATGTGTTATTCTTGTGCGAAATACATGATTACTTTCATGTAAAGTATTTACGCTAGTCACAGAAAGATTCCCAAATAGTTAATATTTAATCAGTCAACATATGCATTGGACAGGCAAAATCAATAGACTGGCGCGCACGTGCAAACCGTGTCGGTGGTTTTTAGTTGTACATCTGTACGTTCTGCGTTCGAACGATTATAAGGTTTGATAAAATAAATGCCAGTCAAATACAAAAATCGATTAACTGAATAGACTCTTCTCAATATTTCCGCCATTGCGATAATGTTACAGAGCAATTAATATTCTAAAATATGCAGAGCGTTGGGCAAAATTCTTTTCGAACTTCGTGACATAATCTCACTTTCTAAGTTCAAATGGCAACAATATCTCTTTATCATCCTTAAAATGTTTAAATAACCACTTGTCAATTATAGATATTTCTTTAATCTACTCCTTCCTGAACAACAAATTAAGCTCTATGTATAATGTAATAAATGTATAATTAGCAAATTAATTATTGTTTGGTTAAGTCTTGGACAAAATGCTTCCGTTTATGAGCTGATTAAAATTCCATTGATATTAATTTTACCCAACAGGTGTTTTAGATAAATGTCATTCTGTGGTGATCTATCCGCATAGTTGGCAACACGACATCTGTATTGAATCTAAATAATTATATTATTAAAGAGGGCGAATTGAAAGACGAGAACGATAAAGAATACACGCTGAAAGCCCTCACACTATTCAAGTCTGTTCCCTTATTCCTTCACTTGCACTACATCAAGTTCGTAGAAATAATTACAAATATTTTAACCCGCGATCTACTCATTTGAGCAAAACAAATAATACAGAAATTTGTACTTAAATTTATCATCGCATGTAAACAATGTGAGATTTTCTAAAATTTAAACAGGTGCATTTATCAAG
Source organism: Octopus bimaculoides (assembly GCF_001194135.2). NCBI lineage: Eukaryota > Metazoa > Mollusca > Cephalopoda > Octopoda > Octopodidae > Octopus > Octopus bimaculoides. Next base: position 54,931,783 of record NC_068995.1, on the reverse strand, counting down.
GTAATGAGCATGCCTTTAAATGAGCGTAAACACTGTTCTAAGTAACAATCACACTTGTATACTTCAATACATCAATAAATTTCCACACATGTGTATTCAATATTTTCTTTTGTTTCACAGAAAAATATAGGTTTTTTTCAATATTTCTATTATCAAATGCAAATAAACTCTTATTTGTTTACTTATTTCTTATTTCATGTTTACTTCTTTCTTATGAGAGACAAAATATGAAAGAAAATTGAGATAGAAATAGTAACAACACCGTTACGTAACACTGGCTGTCGACCCTGGCTGAATCATTAAAGCTTGGACATGCGATGAAATCACTTCTGCACAATTGCGAAAGGTTAATAGGAGTTCTTTCAACTACAAAGATTGGCAATATATGTAGAAATTTCGGTGAGCCATGCAGATGTTGAATGCAAATAAAGCCAGAGGGAAAGGGGCATGCGTTAGACTGTCATAATTGAATTAGTTGATGCACTCTTTATTCATAATACCAAACAGGTTTTGACATTTCGTAGAAAATAAATTTTAGAGACATAAACAATAATCCTGGTTATCCTACTATCCGATTATGAACGCTAAGGAACAACTGATAATATTTGTGTCGACCCCCGAAAAGATGGAAACGCAAATTGGACCTTGTCAGTATTTGAACTCAAAACGCAACTTTCTCGGCGCAGTAAAGATTCTGCTAGTCCGCTGTATTTGTGATAGGGAATAACTAAATGCACAAGCAATAGTGGTGTAATTATTTTCGGGAAGCAGATTTGTGCAATTGTAAATTAATCGCATTAGAAATACCTCGCTGTAGCGTCCACGATGTTATTACATGTTGATAAAATTCTTGGAATATATAGCGTCATTAGTTATAAGCTTTCTTCCACTCCGAACTCTGTGATCATGTATGCTTGAATGCAGACAAGCTTGATATGGATGCCTGTTTCTATATGTGTACATATGTATATACGCGTGTCTTACTGTTCATAGGTGTAATAATATCTACTATTCTATCATAATCTTCGACATCGATAATTAGAAGCGTTTAATTCCCTTGAAATATATTAGTGCACATTTTCTATCGGTTTTATCAAATTATATGTACAGCTACCGAAGCATTTTGTCGAAATTTATATTTCTACACACGACTAATCTCATTGATTCAGATTAGCCAATTTACCGAGGTCACTGTGTTCTTACTTTGAGAAATTTCTTTCCTGAAATGTTACTGAAATTTTCTCATCACGACTGATGTATCACTAGTAACCACTTTCTTTCTAAACCACATCCTTATATCATAGGAGATATCCACGGTATGAAACTGTCACACCTTAGATTTTAACAGTGACACGTAACCGCTCTGAACAATATTTTATTGACCAGGAACAGCTAAATTCAGTTGATGTAAGAAAAAATTTCATTTGTATTAATTAAAATTAAATTTTGTATACCACATTCAGTATCTTGACTTTATGCTCTACTCAAGTACTATAATGGAAAACAAAAAATATTTAGAACATATATGTTTGTCTCAAGTTAATGTTAATTGCTGAATGGCTAGAAGCTCGTTTCAATTAAATTTAAGTTTTTCGAGAGTAGTATTCTCAACTAATTTCTCTGGGACAGAAGTTGTAAATAACATACACTTCACGAGAGCTATAATGTCCTACGTTCAATATGATATGCCAGAACAGAATGAGTATTTAAAATGGCAAGAAACACACACAAAAACACACACACGCACACAAACACACACACACACACACACACACACACACACACACGCACACATATGTATATACTTCAATAGGTATATCCTATCCATCTTTAATTTCTCGTGCCGAGGACGATGGCTAGGGCTTCTGCGTGATGTGAATATCACCGCTATTGAAAAACTACATTTTTGTCCAAGAGGCAAATCTTGCATGCATATATATCCTCTACATAGAGAAAATAGTTATCTTCCGGATATTTTAAAGAGAGCTCAAAACTGATCCATTTTCAATGCATCAGTTTTGAGCTCTCTTTAAAGTCGATGTATATACAAAAACTCAATTGTGAGTATTTTGCAAAGTTTGTCGACAAAGTTTGCCTAATTTTTGGTATAAAAAATTTATATAAATACATATATATAAATACATATATATATATATATATATATATATATATATATATATACCATTGAAGTTACGGGTATATGCAATGTTTTCTATAACAAACATACAACATCCGCTAAAATAACACTAGTTCTTCTATATCAGAACTACATCTAACAGATCTCTTAGTAATATCTAATCCACGAATATTTTAGATGGCCGTTATCATCCATTTTTGTTCACAAACTCTTTTGTAGACTGCATCATTGAGATACGCAACAAAGTTATATATCATTTAACAATCGCCATAATGAAATCATGACTCAAAAACTAATATTAACCATTTGTTGTATGACTATATTATGGAGATAATCACAATTGGTAAATAATAACACAAGATTTTTAGGCAATAGAAAACATTTAATTTTTTATTTCAAGGAACGGTATTTTATTGGAAGGAACGGTATTTTATTCCAATTTGTGATGTTTCTATAACAACGCACAGCAAACTGATAATTTATTGTGATACAACGGAACTCGTTCATTAATGTTTAGGTTTAAACTATTTTGAAATTCTAAAACGCGAGTCGATGACGATAGGATGTGATTATTATGTTCATGCAAGGAAAACTTGTAATATGATCTGAGGGAGAAGAACAGAAAAGAAAGACCCATCGCAATGATGTTATGCTCTGTTTACTCTGGGAATAAATCAATTTATTTTAAATATTCTTCCGGTCAATATTAAAACAGCTAATACTCCATTTCCATACCCGAACCAAACAACAACATTTCTCATTAAATTAATAGCAGGAATCCATAGTTTTCATAACATCAAAGGTAATTAATAAAACCTGTAGTTGTTCCCTCTTGCCGACCACATAACATAATTAGAATAAATTATGGAAATTAAAAGAATAGACAGGAAAAAAAAAGCAATGGAAATCTTGATCTGAAAATATTCTATCGGCATTTTAAGGAACAAATCTACATGTACTACAAGCAAAGACACATACATACAAACATATACACTCATACATGCACATACACACACGCATGTATAATGGCATGGCTGAAGAGCAATCGTACAGCAAATATTGTGGATTAACTTATGTGGCTATATACGTTGTTACAATTGTAAAATGTCGTTATGAAATGAGCAGATATACTGCAGTCTATTGTGGTTTACATAAATACATTAAACAGGCGTTGGTGTGTGGTATGAATCTTACTTCCGAGCCACATAGGTTCCGGTTCAGTCCTACTGCGTGGCAAATTGGGCAGGTGTCTTTTATTATAGCCACGGGCTATATATATGTATGTATATATACATATACGTATGTATATGTTCTCATTTTAGGTAATCATTAGATAAGTAACTCTCAATATTTTATACATTTATGAAAAAATCAATGCATATTGTCTATGTGCGTAGAAAGGGACACACACGAGCACCCACCCCTGTACAAATATAACGGCCAAGTTGAAATGTATGGTAGATAGAGAAAGAGCTTAGTAGAATGAGCGGTAGAAAACTTATCAATGTAAACTTAATTTGAGGTGCAGAATGTCATGGCATAACAAAATTCAGTGAAGCCTTCGCATGGGAAACATGTAAAAAGAATTGAAAATGGAGGAATTTGTCAGGAAGAAAATACAGATTGTTTGTGAAGAAGATGACTCTGAAATACGAAAGAAGTAATGGTGATGATGTATGAACTCCTAGTTGAACGAAAAATACAAACAGATCCTAACTCCGTGTGGCATAACAATGATTGGTGTTTTCCTCTCACACACACACACACATGTGTGTATGAATATATATATATATGTATGTATGTGTGTGTGTGTGTATGTGTGTGTGTATGTGTGTGTGTATGTGTGTGTGTATGTGTGTGTGTGTGTGTGTGTGTGTGTGTGTGTGTGTGTGTGTGTGTGTGTGTGTGTGTGTGTGTGTGAGGAAAACACCAATCATTGTTATGCCACACGGAATTAGGATCTGTCCGTATTTTTCGTTCAACTCGGAGAGAGACAGAGAGAGAATGATAAGGAATGATAGATAGATAATTAGATAGATAGATAGTAACATAATGTTCATTACCATGTAGCATATTCTCAATATTTTAATAATTCCCATAATTCACTCCCAAAATGCAACGTGCATAGTTGCAAGCAGATAATACATTAGAATATTTAGTATTATGTTTGAAATCAAATGGACCATTCATAGATACGTCAGTTTTTTTATTTATTCATTTTACAGCAAATCTTATGATCAATACTGTTTATATGTGTCTCTTAGTTCTACAAAACTTGATTTAGTTATTGATTTCATAAGCTAAAATAACAATTAAGTACCCTGCGGTAAAATATTACGTTTACCTGCACAAAATCAATGTGTTTTATTCTTATTATATCACCATTTTAATTTGTATTAGAGTTTCCTCTTAGCTATGTATGGATTTCTAAATAGTCAAAAACCATTCGTGTACATCGGGTCAATCAACGCTTCAATGCATGTACTATTGCATTAGCTATAAGACAACGTCGGTGAAAATGGGCGTTACAATGGAACAAAGTCCTAGATTGTAGTTGATTTATCAGTATTGTCCGGGCGGTATCAGCGAAACACGTGACAAATATAGTCCCACAAACACAAACCACACTATGAACGTCAGAGATTAACGTCGCCCGACACGTGTGTGGGTGTCTGTGTGTTCATGTGTTCCTTTATAAAATATACAGTTTATGCATACATACATAATAGCGGACATGTACATATCAATAACAAATAAATAAAAGTACACACCCATAGAAGCAAACGCTCACTGAGAGAGACACGCACATAGCCACATATGTTTATAAATGTATATAGGCATTTATATAAGTATTTATGTAAATATTGAATACAATTCAATTGCATCAAATGTTGCTTCCAGAAGTATGTCGACAAATGCTTCATCGTAATTGAAATCAATTTCGAATTTGAAAGACATTTCATATGAGGAATCAGCGGTTGTCCAGGAAAACCTATTCTCATTGCTGAGATATAAATGTTGACATGTGTTTTGGCCACTATAAAGCAGCATCAAACCAAAAGTCTCTGTTAGCTGACCATTGCAAAGGAGAGATATACAAAATTTCAAAAAGTACTTTTACAAAAGTACGTTACAAAAGTACATTACAAATGAGTCTGAGAAGGTTATTGTTGGCATTTATTCACGGGTCTTATAAAAGAATTACGGAGAACACCGTTAGTTTCAGGGCACTCCGTAAATACAGGGGTATTGTTGAAATTTACAGAAAAAGAAAAGACGAAGACAGTTGTATGAACAACAAACAGGTTTAATAGTTTGACGTTCGGGAAAGTGAGAACGTCCTTTATGTTTCTAGACTACGCTCTTCAACAGAACAGAAT
>NC_068995.1:54923869-54925884 GCF_001194135.2 Octopus bimaculoides | reverse complement strand
TATATATATATATATGAATATATATGTAAACATATATATACAGATACAAACACACACACACATATATATATGTATGTATGTATACGTCTACATATATACAAATGTATATGAGTTTCGGTTTCTCTTTCTCTATATTGCAATATATCATATACATTTAAATTGCCTTATAGTCTGCCTACACGCAGACCAAAGGCTGGTGCTACATTCTTATTAACATATTATGTTAAAACTTAATGTTTCAATCGAATACAGAATTTCATCTGAGGAGATATAATTACGGTAATTGCTTACCAATAGTTAACAAAATTAATAGAATTACGTTTTGTTTGATGTAAACTTCTACACGAACTTCCCTAACGCGTGTGTAATTAATGCATCTAAATATTGTATAATATGGCATATATATATATATATGAGTGTGTGTCGCTTGTTTGCCGGGGCTAAGCCATTCTTTACGCTGCTTCATATTGATCTACAGACACTATTTCTCAACGCCAGTAACGATTCGGCAAAGAAATCTTTGCTTGCTTCAATGCGTTGAGCGGTGACGAACAAGCCAACCAGCGGATATTGTGGCTCGTTGATTTTTGTTGCTGTTACTTAAAGCATGCGGAACCCATGCTCCATACATCTGAACCTTTCCCATCGAGTGAAGATGGTTCTCTATGGCAGTGTGGGAGCATTCCATTTTCTATGCTCGGTCTTTTAGCATCTTTTAGTGTTCAACCCTGTCGTTTAATAATGCAAAAGAAAGTGGGATAGTAAACGGCAACCGCTTAAACTGGAATGGGACATTAGATGGTATAACTAGCATACGAGGAAATAGAACAGTTTCACCCTTATCACAACCAGTGTGAATATTTGCGTTTATGCACCTCGTTATAAGTTTGTGCACAATTAATCCTGTACCACTGCATAATTTTGGTGGAGACAAATTACGCCACCGCATAATAGGAGACTCTTTGTCAGGTGAAGACAATGAGGAGCTGTACATGGAAGTTAGCAATACCCTGATCATGAACAACGCTGCCATTTGAATAATTAAATACTTCTCCTGAGAGTTTATTCAATCGCATATTATTGAGGTTATGTACAGCAACATTTTTTGGAGCCAGGTTAGGTCGCTTACAGATACAATCTGTATTGTAACTATGAAGATTAGGAAAGATTTCATTCACCAAATCATCGACGGAATCAGTTGATTATTTATTTTATTTACATTATTTACAGTATTTGCATTTGACGGATGTCCTCATCTTGTTTGGTGTTTGCGCGCACAGACACATACACCCGCACACACACACACACACACACACACACACACACACATATATATATATATATATATATATATATATAAAATTAACTTTCTAAGGAGCATAACTCATCTTTAAAAGAAGGCATAAACAAACGTGGTATGGAAAAATATACATTCTAGTGCCAAATATATTAATGATATTGGCCAAGAATTGGAGAGACAAAATTTTAGAATTAGACTAAAGAAGAAAATTTGATGCTTCATCATCTGCAAATCTCTAAAAGAAGAGAGAATTTTTCGCTAAAATTTCGATCAATATAATAACGTGTAGCGGATGTTTTATTCTTTTTTATTATGTTATCAGACAAACAGGATTGTAACAACCTAAAGGAAAGACATCAATCGTAATAAACATCCGATATGAAAGTTCTAGACAATTACACATATAGAGACATATGCAGGGCGAACCACGCAATCAAACCAGAAGAACAGAATGGACTAAGCAGGACGGAAAATTTCACTGAAAAGATCACAGACATGCGACGAAGGATTTCCGGACAATGGATGTCAGTTAAAATAAGAACAGTTATGAACAATGGTTAAAGTATTTAATGTTCTAGGGCATGTTGCTCCTACACAACAGACGAATCATCGTGACTACATATTATTTCATTTTCTTCGAAACAGACGGATGGGAATTCGCCTTGGCCGTTTAGGTGGTCGTTGTGATAATCATGTATATATATAAAAATTGAAG
>NC_068995.1:54920466-54923859 GCF_001194135.2 Octopus bimaculoides | reverse complement strand
ATATATAGATAGATAGATAGATAGATAGATAGATAGATAGATAGATAGATACAGATATAGATGTATATATATAAAAATTGAAGACGTTTTAGATGTATTTTTTACTTACATGTAATTGCATGAAAAGCATGTTTCAAACATGTAGTACTGCATTCAGCATTTTCAATGTTAAAGAGATAAAGGAATTATGATCTGGATAATTTATTGAATGCATATTTACCAAATTATGAGAAAATTCAGGCATAGAAACTGTAATAAGACAGTTTGTGGACTGCTGAATGAATCTTCTCTATCTACCGCACAGTAAGGAAAATAGCATATAATCTACGATGCTGTAGATTAGCGTTGAACTCGCGGCAATCCAGTGAGTGTTGTACGTCTTTGTGGGAACCATTAATTGTCTAATTGAGAAGAAAAAAAAACGTATCAAAACCATTAACAATATTAAATCAATTTATCATACCAGAAGTTGTTCAGATATATTTATTTTTCATTTCCTTTTTCTTTACTCTTGTATTCATCTTCGGTTTAAGGCAAGTCGTTTATTTTTCCATATATTTATAACTAACTTAAAGATTTCCTGTATTTACGTAAAGAAAATATATATCACTGATAACATTTTTTTTCCTATCGAATTCTGTCTTTCTTCTACACAAATCGATTAATACAAAAGTCATAAACTAAATGAATAAATAATAAATGAATCTTTGATATAATTTATTTCTAAAAGGTTGTCAAAGAAAGAAAACAAAATTGAATCAAGTGTAAATTAAGTGAAGTTGCTTTTATTATTTTATAAGTAAAAATGTAAAAGAAGAACGAATCATCGATCTGCAATAAATGTTATTTTTTAATGAAATTTACGAGATTACTTGCAGCACATAAGAGAACATAGCTAGTTTAGTTTGACCAATACCTCAGCTAAGCAAATCACAGACTAATAATTTTCTTAGCAATAAAATTTCACCACGGGTCCTTGTAGTTTTGCTTAGTTCGGGTTTTAGGAGTTGTAGCTATATTGATGATAAATAAGAGCACAATTCTAAGATTTGAGATTAGTAACTACTGGATATTTTTTGATTATTACTTTCCGCTATTTAATTACTACTGTTAAAATACATCAGATCAAGGACTTGTTCTTAAATGAAACATAATTACAAAGAGTTGTTCATAAGACTCGACTATTTGCTAACATATTTTATTCTTTTATTCTCTGACTTGTTTCAGTCAACTGACAGTGGCCATGCTGGAGCACCGCCTTTTAGCAGAAGAAGTCAGTCCCTGGACTTATTCTTTGCAAATCTGGTGCTTTTGAACCTGGAATTATGTGGTTGGGAAGCAAGAGGAATATATTCGTGGCCCAGGAGTTTGTATCCAAACTACATGATTACGGGTTAAGCTCCACTGCGTGGCACATAGAACAAATGTCTTCAACTATAGCCTGTGGTCGACCAAACACTTCTGAGTTGATTTCGTAGACAAAACCTGGGAAAAGTCCACCATATACATATTTACACATAATTAATAAAATAAACCAGAGAAAACAAGAACAACAAAAACAAAACAACAACAAGAGGACGTGATACATGCGAGGTATTAATAAGACAGTCAGAGAAAGAAAGAAAGAAAGAACGGCCATTTTACGTTTCGGGCAAGCTCTCCTTCAGAAACAGGAGACATATGAAAGTGTAAGAGAAAAGACACATGTAGTTACATTTTGGAATGTATATGTGTGTGTGTGTGTGTGTGTGAGTGTGTGTGTGTGCGTGTGTGTGTGTGCGTGTGTGTGTGTGTGCGTGCGTGCGCGGGCGATGTATGCATGAGACTTGTCTGTGTTTTCCCCACCGCCGCTTAAATACGGGGTCAATTCATTCGATTAAAAATTATTCAAGGAGGGGCTCCAGTATGGCCGATCTGTATTGACTAAAACAAGTAAAAGATATAAGATATGTGTGTGTATCTATGAATATATATATATGTATATATATCCAAATATACATATATGTATATATGTGTGCGTGAATGTGTGTGAATGTGTGTGTGTGCGTGCATGTGTCAGTATTTGAATGCTCGATTCTATGTAGTCGTATATACATTCAATTTTGTCATAATAAAGTGTCTCAAACTAACTATTTTCGTACTAAAATGGGCATATTTAACGAATCAAAACTGACAGATATTTTGCTGTCAAATTCACTTTCTCGAAACGTTTCCGAGGCGGACATATTTTCTATTAATGTCACATGAATATTTGAATGGTAATTTCAGTTGATTGCATTGACACAGACAGACACACTTTCACATATACAGTCATATATCGTTATGAATTAAGAAGTTGATGGACAATAATTTTTGGGAACCATTTAAAAAAAGCGCAGAAACGTAACCAATCTGTATGTTGTGAAACCAAAATTTGTAGAGAACATGTTTGTCCTAGAATATTTTGTTTAATTTTAATCGTACTCAATTCCTGTTGACCATCAAACACCGCAAGACCTCTACTTGCCAACTTGAAATATAACAAGGTTAGATAATTAGTAATTTTTGGAAACTGGTTTTTATGGTAATAGATTCATTTATATTCCCATTATCACTGATGTACAACAGATTTTACTAAATCTTAGGAATTTAAGCTTAAGCAAACCGTGGGAACAGAGTTTCATCAAAAATATTCCTACCACGTTTAGCATGTCATTTTATGCTATTCTAAGGTTAAAGTTTTTATTATTTAACACACTGTTATTATAAGGCGGTGAGCTGGAAGAATCTTTAGCACGCCGGGCGAAATGCTTAGCGGTATTTCACCTGTCTTTACGTTCTGTGTTCAAATTCTGCCGAAGTCGACTTTGCCTTATATCCATGCGAGGTCGAAGAAATAAGTACCAGTTACGTACTGAGTTCCATGTAATCGACTTGTCCACTCCCCTCAAATTTTTTGGCTAAAGCAGTACGGTTTATTTTACACACTCGACTGTAATTTGAACGATATTAGGCTACGCTTTCAATTATGCTGCAAAACTATGTACAGTTAATCACGTTCAACCGTTATTCTAGTTTATGCTAGTGTTTTTCAACTCGCAGTATACAATTAGAATGTGCTCCTAATCGTATGATATCATGAAAAACATATAGTTATGTAGAGGCATATATAGATGTGCCTATGTAAACGTTTGTGAAAATATTTCTGTGGATACTATGGATGCTTGATTATTTGTATGCGTACGTATTTAACTGATGGCAAACGTCAATTTATCACTAATTAGATCTAAGCTCTTGAAATAACTTTCATATATATCAACAGATTCAAAAGTTTATCTTTTACTCCGTCTCTTTTATTTACACATTCTCAACCTTACCGAGGCAAGGACACACACACACACACACACACACACA
>NC_068995.1:54919016-54919735 GCF_001194135.2 Octopus bimaculoides | reverse complement strand
TATATATATATATATATATATATATTAGGATTTGAGATTTTCTAAAAGCAAGAAAATCTCGGCAACAATATATGTAGAAAAAAGTTTAATGTTATGATTAATAAGATTACTTGCACGAACTATTTTAAAACTTTTTAACTATAAACTACTTTCACATTTTCAGAAGGGTATGAAAGAATCAAAGATGAATATTCGAGTGGGTTAATATGATACAAACAAATTCAAGTGAATGATTTGATATGAAGATGTACCACTCGAGACGAATATGATGCGTTTCTAGTTTTACTTAATGTATGAGCGCTAAAACAATATTGTTTTCTCTTTTTAATATAAGCACAGGACCAACAATATGGTGCTAGAAATATGGTTAGTTGATTCCATTAATACTAGTGGTCAAATGGCACTTATTTGTATTTTCTCCTGCATGGTAACAATTCCAACCACTCACCGTCGTAGTAATGCTGTAAAGTACTCATGCATGTGCACGTGTGTGTGTGTATGTGCTGGTGTATATATATATTCTGTTGTTGTATTTGGAGATGGTCATATTGCCAGTTGAGCCAATAAAAACACACGCATTATTATTTTACTTGATTCGGTCATTCTCAATGTCGCCATGATGGGGCACTGCCTCTTGGTCGAAGAAATCAATCCCTGGACTTATTCTTCGTAAGCCTGGTGCTTGTTCATACACACACACACACACACACACACACACA
>NC_068995.1:54916284-54918961 GCF_001194135.2 Octopus bimaculoides | reverse complement strand
TATATATATATATATATATATATATATATATATATATATATATGCATTTATACATAAGTATATTTACATAGTTACATCTATACGTATATATACATATATGCATATGTGGGCACATTACGTCACGAAGCGTATGCAACAAAAAAGTACAAAGCACGAGTACATGGAACATCACCCATTCTTTCGAACAACGAAAGACACAAATGCAAGACAAAACAAGCGATATAAAGAACGCGTAAATCAAGCTAGGACAGGAGAGAAACGAGAATACGCCTTCCTTGTTCCAGCTACAACGGAGTTAGAAAAAGAAAGATGGTCGCTGGTCACGTTGAAGCCACGTGAGCAAGGTGATAGGAATGAGGGAGAGAGCGTGACAGAGTAATAGGATTGAATATTGGGAGAAGAGGAGATGAAAGACTAAGAGAGAGAAAAAAAAGAGAAAAACGAAAGATTAAAAAGGTCGTATAGTGCGCGCATGAGAATTACTATGATAAAACTTACTTAGAAAAGGATGAGTGGCGTTCAGTCATATAATAGTATAAATAATATATATATATACACACACACACACACACACACACATACACAAAGAGGGAGAGAGAGAAGCAAAAGATGAACATTCATGTATAAGGCATGCAAAAGATACAGAATGCTAATGGGAGAGAGTATAATATTTCAGGTCAGCCAGCTGTTTCTTATTCCTCGATAAAATTTTCGGAGTGTAGATTCTAATCACTTGAACACTACATTGAGCGTACCTGAATCTCATCTATTGCCTCTCTTTCTTTTTTCTCTCTATTCCTCTCCCTCTCTATGTATGTATGTATGTATGTATGTATGTATATATGTATGTATGTATGTATGTATGTATATGCATGCTAGTGTATGTTCATATAATCTAGATTAACGATAATACAGCAGGGAGCATATTTTGTTACCAAAAGCTAACTACATTAGTGAATAAATTACTTTAATGACTATTAATGTATATAAAGTATTAGATTAGGAAATGGGAAATTTTGGACATAATATAGACTTCCAGCTTTATAGCTATGTAGGCTATTTCAATGCCATATAGAAACGTGCTATTTATTTTCTCATCGACTAGTGTTTGATTTACTAATGTTAGCAGAGACAAACATGGAGCGTCCTAATATAAATACGTGCAATAACACGGTATCGGAGTTAGTAATAGCATATCATTGTCAATTGTAGTTGTAAAAGATTTTCTTTAGTTTTCCATGAAAGCGTAAGAATTGTAGCCGTCCTAACACATTAAAATATACTTACTAAATCAACAATGTTTTTTGAGGGTGTTGACGATATAACAGAAAACGTTTGGTCTCATGAGCAAAGTGATCGATGAGGTATATACAATATTATGTTTCAGATGCATTAAACCATCATGAATCATTGAATTGGTAACAGCAATTGAAATATTTCGAGATGTCCACCGTTATTAAATAGAACATAATTGACTGAAATTGAAAGCCCACCATTGACAACATTTTTAAAATGTAGTCACAAGCCAAATGAAGCTTCACCTGATGTACCGTATCAAACAGTCTGAGGATAACACAACACTTTAATAATCGTATGTACTATGGAAATTGCTTCCACAATATAAATACTATATATATTCATGATAATGATATTACAAATTGTCGATGGAGCGAATCAAGCTCAAATAATTTGATGCGGCAGATATGAATACAAGAGACTAAACCACGAGCGTTTAAACAGCTAAGGAATTACGAATGACAAATGCGATGGCTACGTAAAATGTTAACAGCTTTGGTAAAACCAGATACTTATATCTAATGTAAGAACGATAATCGTAGAAATCTACTTTAGTATAATAAAGTAATACTTGATCCAGTAACTGTTACACTTTTAAGGCTATTGGCGCTCTTCTAATATAGTTGCATAAGATCGAACATGCGTAACTGTGATGGGACATGATTACACACATGTATCTATGTATCTTCTCTCTCTGTCTGTCTGTCTGTCTCTCTCTCTCTCTCTCTCCCTCTCTCTCTCTCTCTCTCTCTCTCTCTCTATATATATATATATATATATATATATATATATATATATATATATATATAGCGATTCATCTATTTATCTATCTATCTGTCGCGCCTCCTTCCTTCAAACGGGTAGGAAGAGCCATTTTCATCGTACTTGTGGCTATGGCTAAAGAATGTGTATGGTGGACGCGTCAGAAAGGTCTAGAGACAAACACTTTCCTCTTTGGTGAATCTCTCATCAAGTTCTTCAAATATCACTAGAAGTAGAGAGGGCAGCAAGGATGGCAGGTGTGAATGACGGAGCCACCTTGAGCATAATACTATGAACCAGAAAAAGAAAGGAAAAAGAGGGTCACTTACTGCAATGTGCTTTTTGCATGACAATATTGCCCGATGTTACCGTGGTCTGTTTCCCATTTTACACTATGATCCCTATTAATCGGCTTGCCCCTTCTTTAACACGATCTCTTTTGATCGAATTTCTACCCACCCGCCATTTTTCTCTTCCCAAAATTAAAAGCTCTACTTTGTATTTTGTACCCCCTGCGTTCAGCGTTGTGTGGCCAATAAAGAAACATATCTATCTGTATGTCAATCTATATATATATATATGTATTTGTGTCTATCTATCTATCTATCTATCTATATAT
>NC_068995.1:54915215-54916145 GCF_001194135.2 Octopus bimaculoides | reverse complement strand
TATATATATATATATATATATATATATATATATCTGAAGTAACTAAATATATGGAAATTAGATGTTTTACAAAGCACACAAAAGAATATATTATTTGTGAATATGTATACATATACACGCACACGCACACACATGTTAATAGACATATACATACGCCTGTGATGGGCTTCTTTCAGTTTCCGTCTACCAAATCCTCTCAAAATGCTTAGGTCGGCCCAAGGATATAGCAGAAGACACTTCCCGAAGGTGCTACGCAGTGGGACTGAACCCGAAACCATGGGATTGGTGAGCAAGCTACTTACCTCACACATATTTTACACTCATAATTATACTCGTACATGCTCTCATAATCACTTATAATCTCTGGGTTTGTACTGAAGTGTGTATACAAAGGAGACGTAGTTTTATAATCTGGAAACGAGATAACTTTTACGCAACGATGATATATGCATAAAGATACGCAGACACACGGGTGCTTACGCGCATGCGTGCACACAGACATATACACATATATGTATGTCTATATATCGATTATATATTTGCATGTGTGCGTGTCTATGTGTAAATGCGTACGTATGCTTTGGTTGTGAGTGGTTATGTATGATCACAGATCGTGTCACCATGCCCCTATATGCGTACACGCCTGAATGAATATATACACGTATATATTTCAGTATAATTGTCTCTCTTGCATTGCTTGAGGGTAAGGAAATGAAAATGCAGATTAGAAGATGAATGTATTTCATTTATGAAAATGGTGCAAATTTGCAGTAGTAATTGGTGCGATATTTCCGATAATGGTAAGATACCAACTCAATAAATGGTTTGCTCTACTGAGTGATCAGTTCAGTGAAATTACACACACACACACACACACACACACACACACACACACACACACACACACACACACACACACACACACACACA
>NC_068995.1:54901866-54915205 GCF_001194135.2 Octopus bimaculoides | reverse complement strand
CACACACACACACCCACCCACACACACACACACACACATAAAGACATTTCTAAATTTTCGTGTAAAGCGGAAATTGTTATTTCACACATCGGATACTGTACAGGCAGGAAGGGAGAATTTTTAAGATCATATTGCGCTGCTGGCTAGAATTCATATTTACTTCAATAATATGATCATTAGGAAATCCACGTGATAAGGTAGGCGGATTATATTTTATTGTATCTCAGAGCAATGTTGACTTTATGATAAAATTAGAAATATATTTCGTGTATTCTATCACACTATGTATTAACAAAAATTGTTATAAGAAACCATCCTTATCCTTACATGGCCAAAAGCAGTCGAATAGAATTCATAAGAAACAGGCACGTTAAATATGCGTAAGCAAAATCAATACTTGGTGAATACTGAGTACATTTTTTGGTTAAAAATCAATTGATTTCACAGATGATATTAATCGACGAAAATATATACCGCTTGAAATAAAATATAAAATATAACATGAATAATTTAAGATATACAAATATATATTTCAGCTTTTTGTAAAGATATATCTTTGGGGATATATGCTTGTAAGGAGGCTTTCGCCTGTATACGTTGATGTGGTCTTTTCCAAATGCTGTACTTTATTCAATGTTTTTTTTTATCTACGGCATCACTAAATCAGTGTGTCTGAAATTTCGGAGACTGGAAATTTAATGTCTATTAATAATGGTTGTGACATGCCACAAAGATTATAATGAAATTGGAGTAAGGAGGCATTAGATGTAATCAACTGAAACATCTAAGTGACAAAATCGATGTTAGCTTCAAGAATTATTCAGTTATTCAAGTAAAAGAATTCCCGAAAAATTCGGAAAAGGATTCTTTCCGACGTTCAACAAATTTTGCAAAATCAACAGATTTCGCATACCCACAACACTAATTACATATTAACTAATACTTGCTTCGAATTTTGGTAACGAGCAAACAGTTTTGAAGGGAGTGGGAAGTTGATTACATCGACCTAAGTACTATATTAGTACTTCTTTTATCCACTCAGAAATTATGAAAGACATCAGCGGATTTTGAACTCAGAATTTCAAACATTTTGTTCGGCGTGCTAAGGGTTGTCAGCTCACCGTTGCATGTATATTTATTGAAAATATCCTTTCCAGTCTCAGCACACAACCTGAAAGTTTAAAGAAGAGGGGATGATCAATAAAATCGAACCCTCTGCTTAACTAGTACTTATTTTATCAAATCCGAATGAATGAAAAGCAAACGACGATGACGGAAGTGTTTCAACTCACAATCTGCAGCCAAAAGAAGTGCTACTATGAAATCTGTCCAATTTAATAACGGTTCTGCTATATCTATTAATAATATCCCTATTTTTAAGTAACCGCCAAGGTACAAAATTAAGCGATGGGGCTTTGCAAATGATCAAATTCTGTTCATCCTGTAAACATCGCATGTGTTACAATTACGCGTATGTGTGAGACGTTTACAAGATAACCATTTACTCGTTATACAAACACTGATTAGATAACTGTTCCTGCTTTCTAGAAATTCTTAGCTCACACTACTTGTTGCTTGTGACTGGAAAGTTGTCTGCTAGTAAATGTCATATTGTATCAAGTGTTAATTGCTTAAAAGCATTCAAACGTATAGAAAAAATAATCACCATCGCCTAAACAGATCGGATTGCGCGCACGCCAGTTACGTACATGCCTTTTTCATTTTTCACAAGCGTCAATCTAAAACACTCGATTATTGTTCATACACCTGTCTTCGTCATTTGTTTTTCTATAAATTTCAACTTTCTCTCCCTCTCTCTTTATATATATATATATATATATCATTATTCCAACTGGTTAGATGTGTGGTTTAGTGATATGATATTGAATCGACTGTGAGAATAATAATTGAGAAAATTAGAAACAGACGGGAACAAGACATCATGAAATGATACAAATAAATGAATCTCAGTTATGTAAACCAGAAGAGCATGGACAATGGGAGAAAAGAGATGTTTCGCCTGCGAACATTAAATAAAATTTAGATTATAATGAATATATTGTACACAGGCGCGCACGCGCCTGTGAACATAATAATATATATAATGCGTCTAGGTCCAATATGCCAGTAACCCTTATACTGTTTAAAATTTGGTGCTAAACATTCAGTCTGTGGTATTAACTATTTAGATATACAAAGATTGACACTTATATTATGAAAGTGCGTTTTCAAGATTATACATGGTATGGAAACAAACTCTTTCATACTTGTCTTAATGAGCAGCTAAAGATAGGTTCTCGCATAATATTTCCTAGGTCCCTCTTCATAATTGCATTTAGGGTTAGAAGCAGGTTAAATTGTAAATTAAAGTACTGACAAAAATGTTGCAATTACTTCATGAAGTGTGTATATATATATATATATATATATATATATGCAAATGCTGTATTTCGATATTTATATGTATATGTGTCTGGGTACCAGTGTGTGTATGTGTACTTTTGAAGAATTATAGTCACTCAGAATTAATATCAAATGTTATGTAACATTCATTCAACTAATTAAATCTAAATACATTTCAGGAAAGATTCATGTAAACAGAGTTATTACAATGCAAGATTTAATTACTTTATAATATTATGAATTGAGACAATCTATTGCAGAATTCTTATAATTTCAATTATGATCCTATCTCCACGGATTTATTTGGAAACAAAGATAAATTAATTATTTAATACACTGTTTTCCTCTCAGATCAGTTAAAATTCAATGGTGAATTGTAAAGAAATATTTCTTACTATCAATAATGCCTGCTTCTAAATGAGACTGTATTGATGTCTCCCGAGATTTACTGTTTATTTATCATCCTATTGGACAACAACTACTGATGTTTGGATATTAATGCGTAAGAAAAGAACGATTTCTTTAATATTGTCGTATCTCCTTTTCAATAGTTTCTATAAAACGTACAAAACTTCGGAAACATATACACACCCAAACATACAATTACGTATATACACATACAAATATGCAAGCAGACACATACACACACACACTCACTCTCTCTCTCTCTCTCTCTCTCTCTCACACACACACACACACACATACACACACATTAACACATTCACAGACACACATATACACACATACACTCTTATATATATACACGAAGCCTCTCATAAAAAAAAATGACAACATGCTTACATGTGTATGTTGCATTGTGGCGCTTGTTGTGTTTACTGTGTGTGTGTATGTTGTCTGTCGTTTGTTTTGTAACAACGACAATGCATTTTTCAGAAATGCCTGAAGTTGAAAGACATAAATATAGACTAATTAGGAATAAATTCATAATGTTCAGTAATACAAACACTTTTACAAACAAATACACATACAAATACTTAGCATTAAGGATTTTGTCGTCTTTTTAAAATATCCATTAACTTTACTCAGTGATATACTGTTTTTGTACTTTCATTTCGATTTCATATAAAAGCCTAAGAGAAATTATTAATTTTGAATATTCATTGCTGTTTACATTAAACAATTCTATAACTCGTAATTCAGACAGTAATTTCAAACGTTCTCAAATATTTAGATATGAATAGATATGAAATTCCATAATTATTTTCTTTTGAAAATAATTCGAATCATATGAAAAGATTTACAGTCGATTAGAAATTACGAATAATATATCGATCTCTTAATTACTTCAGTTTATAATATACTATGTAACTATGCTGCAAATGTGGACTAATGTCTCTCAAAAGTATGTATGATTCAGTATGTCTAGACATATACAATTCTTGTCATACTTGAGCGAAAATAGTAACATGTTCGGATAGTTCCATTGATTCTACTCTTCGGGCACAAAATTAAGTTTTCTTCTTTGAAAAATGCTATGACTGACTAGATACACCTCACAATTATTTCTCATATAATTCATAAACCCTGAACACAAATATAATATTAAATATAGTAAGACTTGAAGTGTATTTTGAATATAAAGCCCTAACAATTTTGTCACCCGTTGGCAACTTTTATATTGTTGTCCATTTGATGACCAATGATCCGAGGCGTTGCAGCCAGCCGAACCATCTCGCTCACGTTTCCCAGCGGGTCTATTCTTTTACAGGACTAGTGTGCTCTTAAGAAATATTTGAACGTTATTGTTAGTAGGATTTTATTTCAAGCGGGTCATTATTACAAGTAGGTTGAATGACCATATAATGAATGTTTCATATATCTAGATGTAGTGGAATTAAGAATTTATATCGATACCTAATATCAGTGAAAGGTGCAAAATTCTGATTGATGGGAAAAGGGCAATTGGATTCTATATTAAATGTCTTCTTACAAGTTTTATGGGCGATAGTTCACTTGTATTTAATTTATCTGTTTGAATAGAGTATCAGTGTGCAAACACCTTTCCAAATAATAATATTTCCTACATAAATCTTCCCAAGTTGACTTTGCCTTTCATCCATTCGGGGTCGTTAAAATAAGTAACAGTTGAGCACTGAGGTCGATGAAATCGTGTTAATTCTTCCCGCTCATTTGTCAAAGTTTTAAACCAATATTTTCTATACATATAATATCGCGACCATATGACTTAATTGACAATGTTTCGTATGAAGGGTTTAATGTAAAATAAGATGCATATTTGGAAAGCTCTACATATGATCCAGTTGCATTGCCATGTCGCTGCATGAGTAGGCACGATTATCTTTGGAGTAGTCCATATATCTTCCTCTTTTATCGTGATACAAATAACCAGGCTCGAACTTACCTTAAGCCAATCCTACAACCATTTCTAATGAAAAACCTTCCGTGCAGTATTGTGAATAGAGTCCACGGGAAAAATGATATCGCATAGGTGCCTCTTCTGACGAATGTGCAAGCAGAGTATCGCATGGTAATCTAATAAATTTGTCAGACATTTCTGGTAATTGTGCCGAGTGACATCAGTGCACTATTTGCCAGTTGGCTCCCAATATCGCATCTTTAGATGCAGAATTATTTTGCAGTATAACAAAAGTGATACTTTTCACTATCTCTAACACTCGCGTCATGCACACATACTTCAAACGACAGACCCTTGTGTATGACCAGTGCCTGAAGCGGGTATGTGGTTATTTTGGAAGAGTTGGTAATAAAGATACAATCAATTAAGTGTGTAAAACTCAATCAGTTTTGGCCGTAAACATTCATTGTACCAGCCAAATGCTGCACTTTACATACCAGAAAAAACTTTACATTGTTTTTCGTGCATAGATTCTGATTCTAAAAATTACAAGAAGACCAAACAAGATTTCGTAAACGAAGATCCAGATATTCTGGAGATTAATGGATACCATCAAACATCACATGCATCCAAGAATCAGACATAACATCTAAATACAAAATCAAGGATTAGCGCGGTATTTTAGAAATGTTATGCTGACACGGAGGTATTCTTAAAATTTTAATGAATATGTGTTGATAATTTTTAGTGTAACCCTCTAAATAAGCAGCATGTTATGAATAATTGCGTTATATAATGTTAAATAAATGGGCTACACTATTTGAGTGTTATTGTAGTCAGTGATAGAAATGAAGGTACTGGAGGAACACGATCGTTAATAAATGTTATATGAAATGTGTGTCGTTTCATGAGAAATAATAAATCATAAATATTAGACGAATAATATTAATGTGCATATGAGTATTGTTATTATTATTTTTTTCGTATTTAGTAGCAATTTATGTCTTTATTTCAGAGTAGAGTATGAGTCGTATGCGAAATTATTAACTTCAAACATTAATTGTAATGAGTTATTGTTATAGCATATTTTATTCAGCATACTTAATAGAGAGCTGCAGTCCTACTTCAGTGCAGTTTTCGAATAGTTAGTAATATTTTCTAATGAGGAATGAAACTTTTAATCCAATAGTTTTATAATCCGGATCATAATACTTTAATGAGAAGAAAATTAGAGATACTAAAATCTAAATAGTGTCATTCAAAATACACTAACACTTATCTTCCATACTTTATATTGTGATCGGCAACACTTGTATACTCTTGCGTTCTCCTTAAAGGGATTCATACTTTGGTACAAGCAAGCCATTATCATGGAGGGAGGAAATCTATTATATTAACTCCAGTGTTCAACTCCTACTTATTCTATCGCGCGCCCCTAAAGGTATGAAAGGTAATGTTGAATTCAGCAATATTCAGACTCGGAACTTTAAATAAAAATAACCTCAGAAAATACAGTGTATATATATATATATATATATATATATTATGTATTATACTAATACGGCAATCACAAACGTACTAATTAAAATATGTCAATATACCATACTTTCGTTTGACATCTTTATTATAAGTAATAAGTCTCGATGCCAGAACAAAACTATCTAGACTTGACTCTACTTATGCAGATACTCAATGGTTTCTATTTTACTCCAGTCAAATAGTGCGTTCCTCCGCGCGCACGCACACACACACTCACATATGCGTGCGTGTGAGTGCGTGTGGGTGTGTATGTGTGTAAGTGTATACATACATAGAGAGAAAAGTAGATAGAGAGATAAAGTTAATGATATATTCAAATTACTACACACATTTCCATCATAATATCATAAATTTCTATGGCGGCGAGCTGGCAGAGTGGTTAGCACGCCGGGCGAAATGCGTAGCAGTATTTCGTCTGTCTTTACGAACTGAGTTCAAATTCCACCGAGGTCGACTTTGCCTTTCATACTTTCAGGGTCGATAAATTAAGCATCAGTTACGTACTGGGGTCGATCTAATCGACTGGCCCCCCTCTGCCAAAAGTTCGGACTTTGTGGCTAGAATAGAAAAGAATATCATAGATTTCTAAAGGAAGTTATTGACTGTTACCAGATTTCTTTCTTCGTTTCTTTCTATTTTGCTTTAGTCTTTACAGAAGATAATATGTCACAGAAGCATATAGTGCCAATCTGTTTTGATCTCAGAATTAGAGGAGGGCAAAAAAGTTATCTTTCATAATATTCACTTCATTATTTGCCAACAACTCTCGTTTTCTATGGTCATATAGTTACACCAAGAAACAATATTAAATGTGTCCCAGCAATTTCCGAGCAAGTATTGCTTCACAATTTCCACTGTGTACACTGCAACAAACTCCATATCAATTATATATTTGAAATAGTATCCTCTCATAGATTTATAAGTTCTCATTTAATATCTGAATACATATTGATATCAATATCTACAGATATATTAACTTTATTAACACATCTAATAGACAATCATGATATAAATTTTAGTTATTGTTCTATGTGATTCGATAACTAAATATGGATGAACAATGAATTTGTTTAATCTTACCATGAGGTTTAATTAATGATCTCACATCTTATTAATATATTTCTCTGATTGAGACTGGCATGCTGTAAATTATTAATGACCGTGCAAATGAATTCCTATTTAAGGCTGCAATAACACTGTTGAAGTCTTTGATGTTATTTAATATATTCAACCTCAGATATTAACACGTGTAAATGCTATTCAACATAGAAAATCACACTATAATTGCTGTACAAGATATTGAATTATATGAAAACCAACGTGTAGCGTAGCGGTGATAATATCAATGTAATCGGGAGCCTTATTAGTTAAGGAAACGACCGTATCATTTTTCAAAGCTATCATTAATTGTCGTATTAGAGAAACTCAGTTCTAAAATTATTACTTCATTTTCTCTCATGGTTTTCTTTATTATAATTTGTAAAAAAAACGTATACTTTGGTAGTATTGGAACATTGAAGTAGTTATTTGGTACTTAGATATTGTCATTCCAATTTCTGGTGTTGTTAAGGGCCTAAATTATTGCATTTTATAAAGGTTCTAACCATTGGTAAGTGTTTGTCCTTTGATCTAGTTATCATCTAGTACATGGCTTGCATTTAGTGCATCACCACTTCGTATGAAGTATTCAAGATATATAACCCTTGCAGCCCGTCATTTGTCGGGTATATCAAATCAATGAGCAAAGTCATTACAGTATCGATGCTTATTACACTGATATAATAACTTTTAGTACCGTTTTTCATTTTATCAGACATTTGTTTGTAATTGGATGTATAGAGCGTATGTTTTAATATAAAAAGTAAATATGGGGATGGAGAGTGTCTAAAAAATGACACCCAAACTTCATAACAAGAATCTAATCTGTTGAATATTACGCTAATCTGTCACGAGGCTTGACAAAATTGTCAGGTAATCTCTTTCTGATTTTGCACATTTAGAGTTTGGTTTATATAAAAAAGAATAACTCATTTCCACAAAATATATCAGGTTCCCAACAATTTGCTGAGTTTCGCATTACTAACTGAATTGGTACAATCTAAATGTTGTACATGACCAGGCATATATACATAAATACATTTGTATAAAGTTTATACACTTTATACACTTGTATAAAGGTTCTTCATTTTACAGGGTTTTCGCCAAGAAAATACTAATTACATACAAATATTATGTTATATGAATTATTGGGATATAACATTTTCTTTGTTAAAGTTGTTTAACCATAACCATATAGATCTAGATTCCATCCCAATGCGTGCATTTTGGGTTAGTGTCTTCAACGATAGCGTTGAGTGGATTTGGTGGACGGAAATTGTAAGAATCCCGATTTTATGCTTGTGTGTGTGTGTGTGTGTGTGTGTGTGTGTGTGTGTGTGTGTGTGTGTGTGTGTGTGTGTGTGTGTGAGTGTGAGTGTCTTTAAATTAAATGCCCTGGATTTGAATAGTTAGGCTATAATTCTCCAAGACGGTGCCTAAGTAATGGTCGCAGTCTCGCGACTGAAACAAAAGGAAAGATAAAAAGATATAACCTTGAAAAAGAACCAAGATTGCATGCTCTAAATGTGGAAATATAGAGGTTTGTGTATCAATACAATAAAAATGCGAATTTGTATGCATGATGAAAGGTCAAGCCAATGGCACATTTATACACATTAATATATTCTAATTTCAGTTTCAGATTAAATAAACCCTTCTGTTAATGTAAGACCGTAAATAATTTAGATAAGAAGCATGGAATATTTCACCAAATGTCATAATATATGCAAACGCATATAGAAAAAACATTCTCTCATTCTAACACACAGGACACGCATATACATCTTTATGCGTATGTATCCGTATCAATGAAAAAAACATTCAAATATAATTTTATGTGAATTATCGATATATATATATATATATATATATACATAAATGTATGATTTAACTCTTAATAGAATCAAATACTAGAGTAGATATCTCTTTATTTTGTAGCCGTAAAATGCGCAACTATGCTATTTTTGGCAGTAGGACATACTGATCTGAAGCAAGTTATTTTACTAAATCACCAGCATTATTCTTACTTCCAGCATGTTGCATATATATTAACTTTAACCAGTACAGTATAATTTCATTTCCAGTATAAAATATGCAAATAAACGTTACTTTTTCGATGCTGACTAATAACAAAATTTGCCATAACGAAACGAGTGCGTCTGAATGTAGCTGATTTCTTCTGAATACATTAACATCTTCATGAAAATAAATTAATGTGTATATTTACGACGAATACTTGAAGACAGGCATATATATATATATGCATGTATATACACATGCATATAAAATGGGAAAAATTTCGTATATACAAAATTCCCCCCGCTCTCTCTCTCTCTCTCTTTCTCTCTCTCTCTCTTACTCAAACACATTCTTGATATATACACATACATACATATATATATATATATATATATATATATATATACATACATATACAAACACACACACTTACATATATGTATATGTTTATAGAGAGCGATCGAGATCGATACACAAACACATAAACACACACAAACACGCACACACACACACACACGCACACACACACACACACACACACACACACACACACTCACATATACAATCAGTAATTTTAGTAATTTAATATATTTTTGCGAATAATTTTTCTTTTTTTATCTTCCGGTATATACAAAGGGTGTGTACAAACATTTTGTATGTGTGTATTTTTGTATATATGTGTGTGTGTTTGTGTTTGTGTGTGTGTATGTGTTTGTGGGTGCGTGTATGGGGGCTCGGTGATCAAAAATGATGTTTGTATATTGATTCCACCTTTGGAGCCTCTGTGTTCAAGGTAGAGATTTCACATTCGAGGTGTTAAAAGAAAAAAGTTCAAAGGTGGAAGAGGTCTTTTAAGTCATGTTTCAGGACATCACTCCAGCAAAGAGTTGTTCTTGACCAAGACGTATGAAGGTGTTAGTTGTTTGCTTGGTACTTCTTGGAGGAATTTTTTGAGGGTCAATTTCTACTTAATTTTTTTCAGAATAACGTTGAAAAAGGCAGTACCATTCAAACTAAAACCTCATTTACATCAGCCACAAATGTCTAAAACAACAGATGCGCATTCGATGTCTTGATCCTAAATACAAGGCTGTGAGTTGACAGAATCGTTAGCACGCCGGACGAAATACTTAGCGGACTTTATACCTATAGTAGGAAAAATGCCTTAATCCTATATATAATTCTCAAACAACCGATCAACGATATACATTTGAACGTATTACTGTTGGAATGATTCGAATCTGAGGCTAACCTATACAGTCAGAGTAATACATGAAACTGATAAATTGCTTCAAGTAAAACCAATATCTCTAATATTTTTAGAAGGGGAGAGAGATCCTTTATTTTTAGTATCATAGTTATGCCAAGAATATTAACTGTGTGAGTAAATTGTGGAGCTAAATAGAGAAGGAGTAGATCGTAATTGCACATACAGCACATCTCACTCAGCATTAGAATGTATATAAAAATATCATTTCTTTGAAGTGTAAAATATTCAAATCATTATGTATAATTATAATTAAACACATTTCACAAAATAGAGAGAAAATTGCGGTTAATACCAAATGGTTTGCCTGCTAGCTCAAAATATATATAGAAAGGTGTGTATTAAGAGAGTTTAACGCGTTCTTCAATACGTTAGGAACATTAATACGTATTCCGACAATGGTTATTAAGTATCTCGAATTAAAACATTGACTATGTTCATAAATCAATACCTCTTTTCAGTTAGACACACCGTGTATGGAGATGTATTTTAAACATGCATAGAATTTAGCATAATGTTTTACTGATAATTAACACGATTTTACACTGCAGTACACACGTTTATGGCATTATCGGATTCTCTTTTACTAGGAAGATTTTATTTCGACGCTCAAAGTACACCATATTAAAACTGTGATGCAGCTGCATGCGCACATTGAAATTTGAAACGAAAATAGCTGTGTTAAGCTTCGTTTATATTGGTTTCGCATTCTGGCACAAAACCAGCAATTTTGTGGGAGGTGATAAGTCGATAACATCGATCCAAATATTCAATTGTTATTTCTTTTATCGACCACTCCTCAAACAAATGAAAGGTAAGAACGTCTTCAGCGGAATTTGAACACACAAGGTAATGACGGACAAATTGCTGAGAACCTGTGTTGCAGCGTGAATAAGCAAAACTTCCGATACTGGGATGAGAACAACCCACATGCGTTGCATGAACGCCCCTTGTATTGTTCTCGGGTGACGGTATGGTGTGCGGTAGCAGAATTCGGCATTTGGTGTCCGTACTTCTGGGAAGAAGACAACGTTACAATGGCTGTGAACTTTGATCAATATTGTCTGATGCTAGAGAATGTTCTGAAACCCAAATCTGAATGAGCTCGACGTTAGGTACAATGTTTATTTTCAACAAGATGGGGCAAAAGCCGTGAACTCGTCCTGCGATGATAACTTTTTCAGGAAGATGTTTCCCGGTCAATTGATCTCAATGTGACATCGGTTCACCCATCCGATCATCTGATTTGAACCCGTGCGATTTTTTTTTCTGTGGAGATACATGAAATCAAATGTATACACTCATCGTCCTCGACCTATTGAACAATTAAAAGATGCCATTGGTCAAGAAATTATTGCCATTCCATATGAAATGACCCGTCGAGTTATGGATAACTTTCGTGAACGCCTTCGACAGTGTGTAGACAGTTACGGCATCCACTTGAATGATTTAATTTTGAAACCAAACGAAACAAAATTGCATTATATGTACATTTCGCAAATGAAAACACTTTTCCGTTCTTTACTCGATTCTTCTTTTATTAAACCTACAAATATGTCAGATCAGTTTGTTGCACCGTGTGTATATGTATATGACAATAATATAAGTGTGTGTATCTTTGTGTTATGTGTATGTGTAAGGGGCATACTTGAATAGTAAAGAATTCGAGTCGCACTTGCAAATATTACGCGTCAACTACAGTAATCTGGAAGCAATGTGAACATCTTGATTACACTTGTGAGCAATGAAGCAGTATAAGAATTCGTCAAATGGATTATAACAATAATCCAAATGACCACAAGGCCTCATTGCTTGTTATGTTACCCCGATGCCCAATGCAAATAACAATAACGCTAAAATTGCTTCAGGACCGTTCAACTCTTGATACGAAAATTAAATGAACAGCCGAAGTTTATATGATGGAACAACTGACATCTCACAGTCAAAACCAATAAAGTCGCATTATATCTATCTATCTATCTATCTATCTACGTCATTGTGTGTGTGTATTAATGCGTATATGTATACACATGTGCATGTTGATGCCTCGAGACACTCCTGGTATTTGAAATATTTAATATGCAGATATACCCACGTGTTTTGATGCATTTGTCCATGACAGAATCTGTACTGCATAGTAAATCTTACATCGTATTATTGATTTCTGATATACTTAAGTAATTATTCACTATGCCTAAAAAATTCGTGTATCTTAAATTGATTTTATATAACCGGGAAAAGGAGGGTATGGAAATCTCATCTTTAAGCTGGAAGTTGTCAGTTTTATATCAAGTATAGCCTTCTTTCAGAATCACCGTTACCATTAGGCACAATTCCAGTAATACTAATCGCAACAGGCTAGTCGATTACATCAACCCTTGTTTTGCATTGTACCCTACCTTCCCAACTGTAAAACGATAAACGCCAAACTTGACCTCGATGCTTTTGAACTCAAGACGTAAATAGTCAATAATACCGCTAATATTTTGTTCCTCGCCAAAGTCCTGACAGCTGTTTGACTAATATTTTGTTTTTTCTTTAAGGCGGCCAGCCTGCAGAATCGTTAGAATGCTGGACAAAATGTTTAGTGGCATTTCGTCCGGCTTATATATATATTCATATGAGATAGAGTAATATGTAGTGGCAGAAAAGTATAAGTGTTTCATAGTTATACA
>NC_068995.1:54899584-54901505 GCF_001194135.2 Octopus bimaculoides | reverse complement strand
ATATATGAGACAGAGCAACATGTGTTTGCATAAATATGTAGTAGAATAAAAGTGTTTTAATGACCTAAAATTAAAAATTGTCGAAAACGAAAGTGAATGCCAACACACAAGAGATTTCCGTACTCTAAAGTGATTGATATCTAAATAAATTATAAATTGCTATTCCTACAAATAATTCTAAATAGATCTAAATGATGGTTGTATGAAAATGAAAATTAATGTTACTCATAATCAATATTACTGAGATGTTATTGTCTTTTTTATATTAAATCATTTTATAATCTATTATTCGATATTTATATATGAAATTGCAAATCTACATCTATACATATAAACAAGATCTTAGTAATTTCTCCTGACTCTGAACATTTTCATTGAATCAGATGATTTTGCAAAACATCGTTATAAATACACAAACGCATTCTATATAATACCCCTAACCTACCGAAAGTCAATATATGTGTGTGAGTGTGTGTGCGGATATGAGAGTGTGTGTGCGCGCGTTTTTGTGTAGAAATTATCTCTTCTTTTCCTTGTTATTCTGCTGCAGTCACTATCAATGCAAATTTCTCTTATTGCATTTTGAATAGTAGATGACTCTTGATTTTGTTTCATTCTGATTTTTAAGTCAATTCACAGACTTCCGCCACTTCCCTGGTGTATTCTCGGATATTCGTTTGTTTGTAAAATTGCTCTTCATCTGATGATTACGGTTTTTTATAACGGAGTAATGTTCTCATTCTACTATTAAAGAGATGCGTAAGAAACAGCCGTGATGAGCAGACAAATATCCATCGTATATTGGATATTATTCATTTCATTATATTGCTAGCGAGCTAGATATATAAATAGATAGAATTCCATAAGCCTAAGTGTGCTGAAGTTTAAGCATGAACGCATTTGTGGCTATGCGTTTCCGCGCGCGTATTTATGCATCTGAATATGTATGGGCAAGGATTTAATGCCACTACATTTATCTGAAAAATTAAATTCGTCACAATCAAAGGAAATATTATATCTTTATGGTGGGGCATTTCCAATTGTGTCGAGAATATACTCGTATCTAAATACCTACCAACATATTCTAAGGGTGCTTTTTACCAGTTGTCACGTTTATATTTCATGTCTTTAAATTAAATGAATGTAAAACAAGGCTATTTTAAAATACCTCACATGTCTGATGTCAACAATACACCTTTTGAAATGGAATTAAGTAATTTTGAATTTCACAAAGAGATTACTCTCCTGCAGCTTTTTTCCTCATATAATTATTTTTCATTTGAAGGTTTGTACATATTGTCTAATTTTCAATTGAATCTTCCTTGAAACGTCAGAGGATAATAAGATTTTTTCATTACATCTCAGGTATAGGCGTGAAAATCGACTTTCAGCAGCTTTATCATTTATGAAAACATCGCAAAACGCATGCAAGTAAAAACAATTCTGTTATCTTTAATACAAAAAAATACAACAAATATTTTCAACATTTATTTTGAAATATATTCTGATTATGAAAGCATTTTACGCTGAAGGTATTGATTTTTTGACTTACTTTTTAAGATTTAAATTAAGTTTTAACTCAACAAGTATCAAAATGTTGATAATTGTTTTTTCTTCTCTCACGGTAAATTGCTTTGAAAGAAATTATTCTTAGATTAACATTTACATCTGTGACCTCAAGATACTAAAAACTAATATGTGAAAATATTCGTTTGAAATATAATATACAACAATATACATTATATTTAGAGAAATATACAAGCATACAAACATACAAATAAAAAATCATTGCAAGAGGCTTATATATGTATTTATATATATATATATATATATATAAATATATACATATATTTACACACACGCACACGCACACAAACACACATACATATACATATATATATATATATATACATATATATAT
>NC_068995.1:54892465-54897465 GCF_001194135.2 Octopus bimaculoides | reverse complement strand
AGTATTTACCACCAGTTCAAACGTTTAGTTAAACGTGCTGTTTTCATTAATAGATTTAATTTCGCACTTTCAGAACATGTTCGACTACGTCATATTTTCAATTCTAATCTGTATTTGTGTTCTCTTCATGCCAATAGAAACTACTGCCATCAAATACGTCAAAATCATTTCTTTTTAAATATATCTATTGCTGCATCCTCTACTTCTACGAAAGGCAATTTCTGTCTTTCCATCTTGTGTATTTCCATATATTTTTCTTACGTTCAATGTACTTTAAGCATAGTTCCTTATATCATGGCAGTTTTATATATATTATCTATACATCTTTCCGTAGATTTCTTGCTATTTCTCATGTGTCTTACTAGAATTTTCTATTTACTGTGATTCTGTACACTAAACAGTGATTCTACACACAAGGCAGTGATTCTATATACCAAACTTATCCTTTAACCGGAACAGTATCTACATCCAGAGGTTTATAAGAAGATATCATTGAATTACGCCTGTATACATATTTTGTGATTTACTGTATGGTTTAAAGTAATCGCAGCGGAAATTCTGGTTTCCTTCAAATATTTAATGAATGTGTTCTAAGCAGTCTCTTGTGTTACTAGACAGAGTACTATACACATGATTTTTGAGGTCTAGGTCTTCTTTATCTTTTTCTCTTTTACGATCAGAGTACATTAAGTTGCAATACCAAAAAATTATTTAAGGAATTTCTTGAAGTAAATGAAAAAAAAAACACGCAGATTTTATTTTTTCATGTTAATTACATTTAGCTAAATACCAACCTACATGTAAATCAATTACGTGCATCAGATCAATATTATTCACTTCTGAGTTCATTTATCATGCACAGTATTATATTGATACTTTGCCATTTTAATATAGTAGATACCTATTAATACATGGCATGTGATTATAAGTAAAGAATACAAAATTACAAGAGAATGTAAATAAAAGATAATATTTTAAATAGTCGAAGTTTGACGCAGCACGAAATCATCATAAATAGCTCTTGATATATCAGTATTATATTGTCAAATGTAAATGTTAAACTATATATTTATTACATATTATACATTTATTATTATATTTATTCTATTCTGTTATTTAGTTCTAAAATACACAAATCTATGTGGGATCCAGCTGTAAGTGTCTCGAAATATATTTGATCAAATTGATATTTATATATAGCGGCTGTAGCAACAGCGAAAGCGTATGGTAGTTAATATTAAAATTCAGACGTGCACACGTGTGCCAACACATACTTGCACGCGTGTGTGCGCACAAACATACGATTGTATAGTAGCATGTATACATGATGGAATGTTACGTTCAAACATATATAATATGAAAGGGCATCTTGTCATTTTTTTATATTCTATTGAGAACATGATTGCCGTTAAATATTATTCTACCGAATATTATTTTTAAAATCCCGTTATAGCCTCTTTCGGCTACGAAGAGTACTATGTGACCAACAGTATCGTATAAGACTTATTTATCTTCTCATATTGCAAGCGATATTTAACGTATATTCGAAGTTAGGCAAACATTCTTCATAGCAAATATTATTTTACATTTGAAATCATTGTATAATAAAATGAAGAATAGTCATACACAGTATTAATCAAAGAAAAATCCAATATGAATAAGATGTATTAAGTATGCATCTTTACGTCTGAGATCTAACTCACCAAAAGTAGAACCTAATGTTTCACCGAGGAGTATATTAGATATACAGTATTCCGGTAGGTGGCTGTTTAATAATCTTACTCACCAATTTGTGCTTTCTTGCACCTTACGGCCAAAGGAAAACTATTGCGCTAACAACATCAATACAATCAGTAACGACCAGCAACAAGGACAAAAACAACAAATATAACAACATACTACTACTACTACTACTACTACTACTACTACTACTACTACTACTACTACTATTTATAATAATAATAATAATAATAATAATAATAATAATAATAATAATAATAATAATAATAATAATTATTATTATTATTATTATTATTATTATTATTATTATTATTATTATTATTATAATGATGATAATCTATTACTTCATCATAATGCGTGATTTCTAATAAATCTAATTGCCTTAAAATTTTGTTGATGGTAAACTTGCTTTCAAATTCCTTGACTTGTAGGTGCATTCAAAGATTCACTCTTTAATTTTGTAACTTTTGCAGGAGACAGAATCACAAGTTATTATACTTGAAATGTTATCTTTCTTTGTTTCTATCGAATCTATTTGTAAGATGTCCCGGTCGGTTTTCATCATCAGATTCTCTTGCATTCTCTTTGAACAGGTAGTCTTAGATTTGCTTAGAATGTGGCTCACGTTTCCACCAGCAGATTATTGTTCTCATCTTTCCTCAGAAATGTAGGAAAATAGAATTACATCTTCTGACATCAGCTCAGTTTGTTTTCTTGTACTATCTTCTCTTCAATTGTAAATTTTCAGAGGATTAATGAAATTTCGTAGCTGCAATCGGCTAACGGTTATTTGCTAAAGGTATATCAATTTTCTTGGTGTTTAAGACTTCATCTTTATACTTCCATCTGATTTTTTTCTATCTTCAGGTTATATTAATTCTACAGACGCTCATTTTACAGGTCTTTTTACTAACACATTATATGCAAACAACTGCACTGTAATAGAAGTGCCTTCTAAAATACTATGCACCTCAGCGATATTTAAGACTTGGAAAACCCTTGTCTGCACGGGTTTAAGATTTACACCAGCAGAAATATAACACGAAAACATACAACGGTTCTGGTAAATGTAAAGGAAAATGCGTAATGAAAAATAATTCTCAGATGTCACTTTCTTTTCAAATATCATTATAATACAAATTTGTGTCCATAAATGTATCATATGACTAAATTTTCCATACTCAGATTTAGAGAAGTTTAAAGAATTATTCTACTGTAATATACTGTAGCTTGGTCAATAACTACTTTCATGTTATATAATTGGAAAAGTTGTCTGCAATAGATCAGTGTCATGTACAAGAGAGTCGAATGTATATCCATCTAAACAGTGACCGAAAATTTGGATTATTGATTGTAGTTTGTAAGTTATTAATGCTCGGTTTTTAAAGAGTTCTCGTTTCTTTCTCTCCATAGTTTCATGCAGAGTTTGATCAACCACAATTTGATGGAACCTCAATAATAAAGACATAGAAAACCACCAAGCCAAAAGTAGTTATACTACTATCTATGAAACCAAGCTTCGATTTAATTTACAATGCATTGGGATAAAAAAAAAAAACTAAATAAATAAATCTATAAATAAAAGATTCCATATTTTTGTTAAAGCAAATGGTGAAACCCTGGAATATGAAATAAACTGAATATTTTAAAACAAATTCTGTTTTGAATAATTAATTTACAATGAATACCATGTGTAACATTTTCAAAATATCTTGAAAAGTACTTCTCTAACAAGATTTTCAATTAGCTTTCATATCATTGCAATGGAATTTCCGCTAAATAATCATTACGAATCTAAATCAATGACAATTTATTAAGATAAATTATGCAAAACCCAAAGCAATTTTGTGGAGCCTTTACATACACCGTCGGTAATATTTCGATGAATTACCAGGAAATACACAGCATAGAAAATGGTTAGAGATAATTATAGCTATTTGCGTATTCAACACATACCATTAAGCTAGTTCCCAGATACTCATCTAACCTATCATAATTCATAAAATATACAGAACTTTGTTTTCCAAAGCAGGATGATAAAATAAAAATATAATCAAATGTCCAGTTCGTTGATATGTATCAATCATCTCTTTCCATTTTCATTATTTCTACGCACACATCAATGATGACAAATCATATAAGTATGTTTTTTATCTGAAAATGTCGGACCATTGTTTCTCTCGTGTGTAATAGATATAGCTAATTTGCGTCCGAATATTGTTTTGATGTCTCGAAATATATTTTTTTTGTAGTACAAATACATTTTTGATGTGGTAAAATATCATTTTTGAAAATCCCGTTGTATTAGCATTTTATAACGCCATATACCTCTTTTATTTTTGCGTAATTGTAAAGTATATTTCGATAGTGTGGTTGGATTTCTTCCGTATCGTTTTATGATACATTGACACTCAATAGCTGCGTCTGTGAAATTTTTATACCGAGAAAACAATATATACAATTTCAGGCATGGGTATACTTGTACATATGTATGTATGTATGTGTGTATGTGAATATAAACGTGTACTTGTCCGCTTGTGTGTGTATGAGATACGTATACACGTCTCATACATATGTATATATAAAATACATATATCATAGGAATATATATGCACACACACACACACACACACACACACACATATATATATATACAGACGCACATATAAATGCATACATACACATACATAAGTTTGTATTTTTTCTTTCTTTTGGCGGCGACAATATATATTGCTTGTCTAATGGTCATGTGTGTGACGGTTATAAACTAAAGCCAAAACTACAAAAACAGACATATTCATGCTCTTCAAAGAATTCAATGTTCACCAGTATCACATAAACCCAAGCCAAAACATGATGTCACATATTACCCAATCTAGGCATTGGAGAGGCCTCCCTGCAGCATAGAAAGTTACGACCATTTAAACTACAAATATATAAATAATCTCCAACACCATTGTCAATTCCTGCTATAATTTTCTGATTGGATGCAAAACAATATTAGCAAATATCGAACATGAAAGCTACTTTGTTTTAACATATTAATGGTGTTGCGTGAATACAAGCGCAATCGAACAACCAAACCTCTATTCCCGGACTTCATTCAGTTTCAGACCAATGCATTTATTTCTATCTGTGGTGAGCTGGTTAAATTTCCCTTCCTCAACAAAAGCCAATAGTTACATGTATGTATGTATGTATGTATGTATGTATGTATTATGTCATTATTCTGTTTTATTTCAAGATTTCTTGCCAATAGA
>NC_068995.1:54886001-54892455 GCF_001194135.2 Octopus bimaculoides | reverse complement strand
TATTCTGTTTTATTTCAAGATTTCTTGCCAATAGAGAAAGAGCTGGTTTCTAACCTAGATCGAAGGCTCCTTTATTGGAATTTCAACATCAACAACAAGGTATTTTTGTTTGTATGTATGCATTATGTGAGTATGTCATTATTCAGGTTATTTCAAGATTTCTTGCCTATAGAGAAAGAACCGGTTTCTAACCTAGATCTAATTTTCCTTCATTGGAACTTAAACATCAACAAGCGCTGAGTCTGCAAAGCTCCATGGGGGGTTATACTGTTTCCACCATTGAGGACAAAGATTTTCAGGCAGTGTTCAACAGTCAGCAGTGGACAGTAGAGTGTTGGTGGAAAGAGGAGGCCTCAATACTGAAGAACAAACTGAGCTGTTACCAGCATACCTTGAAAGGACATGCCAGGAGTGAGTTTGAAGGAGAGGTAGAGAGGTGAATTAAGGGGGGGGGTATAATTATCCTGGTCCGATAGTCCCCTTAAAGAAAAGTATGTTTAA
Source organism: Octopus bimaculoides (assembly GCF_001194135.2). NCBI lineage: Eukaryota > Metazoa > Mollusca > Cephalopoda > Octopoda > Octopodidae > Octopus > Octopus bimaculoides. Next base: position 54,891,954 of record NC_068995.1, on the reverse strand, counting down.
AAGGACGTTTAGAGTATCGATACTTATCATTTTACTTTGAACGTAGAACTCTGTCTCAAGTAGTAATCCTGCTCATCTATGGTAGTCCTTCTTTATCTTCTCATTCATTCTTGTTCGTTTTTTCCGAATCTAGTCCATTGATTCCAAAGCGTTTGCATGTTTGGGCTTGGTCTAATTATTTTATTTCATTCTTTTCATCTACAATACTATTTTTTGTCTTGGAACTCCACAGTCTCCTCAGGACTCTACCTAGATCTTGGTATTTCTCAAATTACCCCATTTATTTCGTATCAATTCTGCTACCAGAGGGAATTGCAAAATCTATGACCTTGCAGTTTTTATTTATTTTGCCCTCTATAATCATGTCCGGTTTTCTTGTCTCGATATTATGGTCAGTGTTTATAACGAAGACCCACACGATCTTATCATTTTAGTTTTCTACCACAGTATCTGGTTCCAAATTTTTGACACTGATATCGTGGCCGTGTAAAGCTTTTCCTCTGCATTCTAAAGGAAAAATGACTGTAATCATTTCACCACTGACATTGCTGAAATTTTCGAAGTAACTCGTTTCTGGACTAAATGCAATCTTTTATATGTAGTATTACGTTCCGAACAATTGTCCTGTAATATAATGTTTCCAAATATGAAAATATTCGGTTCTGATATATACAATATTCGTTAGCGCCAAATATATACTCTGTTATAAACACCAGGGAAAATATTTATGACAGATATTATGATACAAATTCCATCATCCAGATTATATAATCTTGAAATAACTTGGTATCAACTACTGATAACGGAAATACATTAACTTAATAAAAATATATCCGACTTACCATTTATTAGAATTTGATTCAAAATGCGATATGCATTTATTTATCTGTTTAGTTTAACTATGATCAAGACGTTGTAAATGACTACATAATTTATCTGAAATCATTAAATTTTATGCATTTCCAAATCGAGGTATTATAATTCTAACTGACCTTTCTCATTGACGTTTCAGAGAAATATTGCTTCCATAAGCATTATAAATAGTCACGCTGTGTAATAATTTTCGTCTTATAACTGTCATGTTTCGTTCATTTGTCCTCAGGGCTTCCTCTTTTGTGCCACCAATTAAAGCTTCTGTTTCTGGTTTAAGATTACTTTTTCGCATAATGCACTCCTCTTCTACAAATCTGTTTCGGCTTCTGTATAATTGCCCCTAAATACTCTTTCTTTTCCAACTTCTTTGAGCCTCAGTTTGTTTCTCCATCCTACATACAGACGATTCCATGCAATCTCCAATTATCATCCAATTTAACTTTTTCACTTTCAAAAGCAATGATTCGTTAGCATGCGCTATGTACCAATCTATACTATTCTCATCTTTTCTGAGACATCTTTCACCAACTAATCAGTCATACCCATCCTTTCTTTCTTGAGACATATAATTTGTCAACATCACTTCTGGTTTTCCATCACAGCATCTGGTTTCAAGATTCGATACTGATAACATGGCTGTTTAACCATTTTTGCTGTTCATTTTATTGGAAAATAACTGTCCTTGTTTCACTACTAGCCTTACTTAAAATTCCCAACTAACTCGCTTCTGGACTAAAAGCAATGTTTCATGACATGTAGTACTACGTTCCTAAAAAAAACCATGCAATATAAAACTAGCAAATATGTCAATATTCGTCTCTGCTCCATAAAACGTCTTCAGTTCAGCAACTCAGTGTTCAATCTTACCAATGATTTGCAACACCTGAACAAAGTTATATACACTAAAATGCTGGTGAACTATTTTTTATTTCATTCCACAGCATGCTATTTTTAAGTCCTCCAAGAAATATTAGTTAATATCTAATATGTTTTTCATAAATTAGTTTACAGTTTTGCCTATGTAAGAAACGGTATTGGCCTTCATCGATTACTTAAGATTAATAATTTTAGTGAACATATCTTCACACTAGCTGTATTAAAATCTAAATAAACACAGCAACCGAGATATATATTTATATTCATACAAGCTATTCGAAATTTATGGCACGTAAAAGCAGTACTGATCGAAATGATGACTTGAAATTCATTTAGGTGTCTACATCGAAGGCAATTAGAAGTATATTAAAAATACATATATGGTAAATATTAACTTTGGTTATATGCATCACAACAAATCTGAGAGATTATGTACCAACCTATGAACATGTAGAATGAAGTCACATACACAAAATTCTCTCATAACACGTAGATTTATTTGAAAAATATTATCAATCGTGGCACTACTATAAATGAGGAAACTACATGGTAGAAGTGACGGATAACGAGTGAGTTCCACTTCCTTTGTAATGGAAGATTTTCTGTAGTCATGATTTAACACGTGATTTACTGTTCCGTCGAGTTACAAATCTATACAGTTAGGTCGAAAATGTTGTAAACACAAAAAATACTACACGTTCCGTTCTTTGTCGGCCATTCTAATCTGTTTAAAGTGAGTCAGTATATGTAATCGCACGTCACTTGTTTCATTTCCATTCTTCGTCTTCCCAGAAATTACGGGAAAATGGACTGCAATGTAAAATTTATAACATTTAAACATTTAAAATAGATGTCCTAACGGAAATGTCAGCTTCAATTTTGTAAAGTTATCTTTTACTTTCTTCTTTAATTTATGAGAAAATGCTAATTTTCCAGTGTATAAAAACGTAATTATTCAATGCAGCTTTGGCATAATATAAAGTAGCAGCTTGAAACATATTAGATCAGTATACTATTTTCTATCATATGCGCGTGAATGTGCACCGTGATTGAACAGAATATATTTAAATTTCTATGCTCTAATTTAATAATTCCTACAGTTCAGCAATAGTATAGAGGTGCGAGAAGTAATAACTTGTTCTCCAATATTAGCATACTAAATATGTTTTCCAGCTTATGTTAAGAATTGACTTCATATATAATTAACTTTTCGTAATTCTGACACGAATGTTTAATATTTCGGTGATGGCTTAGCTATTGAGTGAAGATATTAAATTGTTTCCATGCCAATATGATACACACACACGGTGCTAATAAACAACATCCTTACATCTTTTAGATATTCCAATCCTTGCAAATGGTATATTGTTGTTCAGCTGTAAAGGATTGTGATTGGTGATGAATGTATTCGTGACACCGATTCATCCTAGTTTCCTTACCACTAAATGACTTGGAGCGATAAATTATATCGCACGATTATCGGTCGTGTCAATTCAGTTACGATTATTTACCGGCCACTATTCCAGATTAAAACTTTCCATCATTATTAACATTTTAATTTACTTGTTATTGTTCGTAGTGATTAATATAACAGTCGTCACGGTAGTTGTGGGAATTGTCCGCGAATTGGCTCTGACATCAATGATATATGATCGAAGCCTTACAAAACAGTATCGTGTACTTTCCTCGAGCATTGCATACGTAAGACTACATCATCCAACAAACACCTCTCACATTCAATTATAAATTTCCGTTTTATATAATGTGATGTGTTAATACATACTTCTATGCATATTCAATCATTCATATACGTGTGTATTCATAAATACATACGAACATACGTGCTGTAATTAAATGTGAAATAGGTTCATAATCTGAAATGTATGCAGTAAGTTTAATGTTAGGAGCAAAAGGGAGACAGAATATTTGTTAGGAGCAAACCAAAAGAGGACAGTGTTACGCAAATCAAAAGGGGAAAGTGTTACTCATATAGTAACTGAATTTAGTATGCTGGAACAGAAAGAATACAAGAAAATATATGACAACTTAGGGAGGGTAATCCACTGGCTGTTATGTAGAAAGCTAGGATTTGAAAATACTAACAAATGGTATGAACGTGAACCTAGTAAAATACTAGAAAGTAAGAAATACAAGATGTTATGAGACATTAACATTCAGACTGACAGTGTAATAGAAGTTAGAAGGCCTGATTTAGTAGCAGCTGATAGAAAGAAGAGAAAGTGCCAGGTAATTGACATTACAGTCCCAAATGATGAATAAATCAATGAGAGGTATAGAAAAAAATAGCAAAGTACCAGGATCTCGCCATTGAATTACACAGACTATGGAAAGTGCAGGTAAAATGTATCCCAGAAGTTATAGGTGCATTGGGAACTATCCCTAAATGTCTGAATGGATGGATAGAGGAAATAGGCATAAAACCCAGTTCAGTACAGCTCTAGGAGGGTTCTTGGCATCTAAGTTTATCTGTTTAGCTGAATGCTAGATATTCTGCCTTTCCAACAGTCTAATTTGTTGCATATATATGAATAATATTAATAATAATAATAATAATAATAATAATAATAATAATAATAATAATAATAATGATGATGATAACGATGACAATGGTGATGGTGATCGTGATGATGATGATGATGATGATGATGATAGCAATAATGGCTAACGCAACTGAAAAATCATTTTACAATGAAATACCATGCTTCCCTTGAAATTTCACTTGTCTTACGGTCGAGGAATATATATGGCATCAATCATGAGTTTCTAATGATGCTTCAAATCCCACTTGTAGTCGTACGCTTTGATTTTTCGATAACGTAACACAATTTTGAGACATTAAAATACTAATTCTAATTCTATCTTACGTTCAAATGAAAAAAAAAAACAAGCGATAATAAAAATGAAATAAGAAAACGAAATTCACTAATGACTGATTTTCAAAGTACCTGAGGGGAAGCAAATGAAGCATTAGCATCAGTTCCACGCATGGGATTTCCATAGATAATTGATTATTTGGCATATGGCCTCGTGATAATTCAATAGAAAATTAGAACCACGTTTGATGTCAAGCCCATCTACTTTTCTTTATATAATCGCTTGATGTATATTGTATCAAATATTAATAAAAGCGCGAGTGAATGAAAGCATAAATTTAAGGAGGTATAATCTGAATGCATTTTTCTCGCCGCAACAATACCTGCAGGAGTAGTTTTTCAGAGTAGGAAACAATGTTTGTGTATTTTATTCAGTTGTTGCTATGGCTAAATTTGTTGTTTAAATTAGCCAGTAGTTTCTCCACCTATACATCCATAACATTGAAAGGAAAACATTCAAAAACAAAATTATATATTAAATATAAATGTAGTCTGCGGATAACTCACACAGGGAAAAAATTGGAAATTTTGAACTGATTTTTATTATTACTTGGTCCCAAAACGAGAGACAATGCACGAACTATATCTAACTTAGTTTGAGAGATAAACCAGATATCATGAGATAATTTTACGTACTCACATAATATTCGATATTTATTTGTTTGCTGTCGAATTATATGTGAATTGTGTATTGTTGAATAATTGGTTGTGATGGGTGAATATATTAATCTATGTTTTGATCCTAGATAACATCAATATTTTTTTCTCAATTAGATTTTGTTTTATAGTTCAGAGTCCAACATTTCGTTAATTCCCCAACATTCCTGCTATCTGTTTATCACAGCAATGGTATGCTTGGTTAATTCTAGTATTTCCTGAAATAAATACCGTAAAACAGTTATGACACATAACAGAAATGATACTAGAAATGGCTACTAAACAATAAAAATAGGCGCATCGATGAGAGAAGCTCCGCATAAAACTAAATGTTACGCTATTTGTTATGAAATAAATCATATCCTCCCTACTGGAATATAACCACACGTACATATACTCATAAGTACGCACACGCATACGCGCGCACACACAAAAACACACAAAACACACACATATATATACACACGCACGCGTATATGTTAACTACATCGATTCTGGTAAGCCCATATGGGCCTCGAAAAATATCAACGCATATCTTTTATTCTAACACCACCACCACTAGCGTCACCACCACTACTACTACTATTATCACCAGCACCACCTCCACCACCACTACCAGTATAATTTCAGTTTATATATATATATATATATAT
>NC_068995.1:54871959-54885132 GCF_001194135.2 Octopus bimaculoides | reverse complement strand
AAACCTGGCAATCTTATATCTTCTTTTCAAGTGAAATTCTTCACTGATATCGAAAAGGTGAAAACAAGCAATGTTAATTCTCTAAATGAAGTATTAACAGTAACTGCACGATAAAGTATATTGCCACATATATATATATATATATATATAATAGAGTTATTAATATTTCTAAGTCTTTCGTCCTAATTTTGGGACTGCCATGTTGGCTTGGCGATAACTATTAATATATATATAATCTTTTCCATTAATAATTGGAGAGAAAGACATCAGATCTTCTGAATTGTTTCCTTTCTTTGCGTAATTACCATTATATTATAAGACATTTAATGATGTAATGAAGTTCTGTTAAGTATATTACCGTATTGCATTACGTTTTTAAGAACATTTACTTATATCAGCCAAATACACAAATATAAATATCAGTATAAAATATTTCCATGGTGAGAGTCATTAACTGTTGAAAAACTACACACCTTCCGTTCTAGAAGCAAGCTAGTTTTGGAATGCGAACTCATATCGTGTATATACTGCATTTGTTGTATATTATTCAATATACTTCTACACTATGAACCTTTCTTGTGCACATGTACAGTATCGACCTTACCAGGAGCTCACCTCCGCATATGTATATATGACTTATGTGGATATATGATAATTTCATGGCGGTAAGTGTAGCAGTTATACGCTCGAGGTTATTCTACGCAGTATACAGATTTCCTGTAGAAGTTTATTATTACAAGAAGTATATAGTGGTTAGAAATAAACATGAAGATAATACTCCGGTTACTGAAATTTCACAACGATCCCACTATTTTCCGCGCCGTTAATCTTTGAAGAGAGAAATTACATAGATATATTAAAATAATATTAATTATAGAAAGCATAATTCATTGCGCTGGCCATTAAATTTGATAGCGTATCTGAGCAGTTTGATAGCATATTTGAGCAGTTTGTTTTGCATACAGATATTCAAATTGTAAGAATCAATTTTGCTTCCTTTCGTAAACAGCTGCCATAATTATTGTTTATTTTATAGATAAGATTATAGACTCACAGTCAATTATTTTCATTAAACAGGATAAATATATTGAACAAACAGGAAGTGTTATATTGAAAGCAAACCGCAAAATTACAGAAATACATCCAAACAACTTGTACCCCATAGAAAAACGCGATTAGATATTCAGTGAAATAATTTGTAGTTGAATGAACGTATTGAAATTTGGAATAAAATGAACGCAGGAAGAATTATATCATTTAATAAGGAATTATTCGACCATATATGAACACGAAACCGCTGAATTAAAACATATATAGGATGGATGAATACCTGGGGAATATAAGTTTCTGATCTGGATGGATATTTTGGTGCGAATTGATTTTGAATCAATATCGGGGATACAATAGAAAATTTAACATTATATTTACCTACAAATATTGTTTCGTTTTGAGAACACACATACATGCTAAAAAAGCTATAAATGATTAGTGCAAGCGTGGCTGTGTGAACTTCTCCCCGTATATCTACGTATTGGGCTAGCCTACTTCATCGTCTGGGTGTGTCGGCACAACACTTTCTAATTAATTTTCGGAGATCCGATGGTTGATGTAGAATTGAGAGGTATCATTTGGCCGAATGTAGGATAATGTGGTTCCTAGGATTGTTTGACTACAAATAGAATATTTATATTTGAATTTTCATATTAATTTTCAATGTTTTCCTTCGTATGGAAGTGATCAAAATTTCTTTTAGTTTTCTTATGGCATGATTTATTGGAATTCGGGATATTTCTATTACTTAGTTCTTCCAGTCGTTTCTCTACTCTATTTCTATTTGTAACTATGGAGCTTATGCATATTAACATATTAGATATTTTCTTGTTATTTTTTTTTGTGATAAGAGTGGAAAGATCGAAAATCTAAATATTGATGTTATTGATATATGTCTGTGACCTTCGGTAGAGATCGGTTCTAGTTGCCTCATGTTTTTAAATTCTTAGGTTATCCAGAGAAGGAGGTTCCTTGTCACTCATTTTAATAATGAACCGGAATGAGTATGGATGTTTCTTTATTAATTGAAGGAATTTTCCAGGGATCAATCCCTAAATTCTAGCATGGGAAATATTTGAAAGTGAATGCAAACATTAATTGAAAGAGGAAAAGTTGTACCTACTGAATCACAATGCAACGAGAATTGCATTGGTGAAACTAGGGAAAAGCTATCAAGCGCTGTATACGTGCATAAACAGTGAATTTGTCATTGATTTCTTAGAAATGTTCCCTGCACTAAACATCTAGACACTTCTGCCAATAAGAAATTTAGAATATTCCACTTTTACAAAATAAACGATGAAAATGGTTGACTAAGAAGGCAATAAAAATACTTTATATATTCGAAATTGAAGGAGAAATAGGTGACAGGATTACAAAACCAACTTTATTTACACGGATTAGCAAAGAACAGGTGTGATTGCGACCCAAAAGCAATGACACCCAAAATACACATTATACGCAATATTCTCCCACAAAATTAATGATATTCTGTTAGATACTTTCTCTAGAAAATTTAATTTTTTAAAAGAAATCTTTACACACGCGCACACATACGCATACACTCACACTCACACACGTATATATATATATATATATATATATATATATGTAAAACAAGCTATCATGATATTTACACCCTAATTTAATGTAAAATTTTGCAGGTGCTCTGTCTTATAATTATATATAGTGCAGTAACATCAAATAGATATTCTTTACTGCTTACAAATCGAGTTTTAAACTCAACTCTGAAGGTAATGTCATTCCTAAGAGCTACTGTTCACTTATGCGAAAATTGATATAACTTACGCTCTCGTTGCTTCACTTTGTGTTACATTTCCATATAATTCCTCAAATGTAAATTGTACCTATACACAAACTACATTGTTGTAGGATCTTCCATTACTTTCATACTTCAATTGCCATTGATCAAATAATATATCCTAATCAAAATCATTTATAGCACAATATTTGACATCCATATCAAGCGAGTATACTTCTTAATCATTTATGCATGTATGAGATAAACTGTATACCATTGTATTTAATTTTTGCATTCTTTCAAATGTAATTGAAATACCTTTTATGATGGATGTGCTATAGATCTTTCTATATTGCTGTATTTCGATTATTAAAACCTTTATACTGAAACAGCATTTAGACACACATGTTTTTTTTATTTCGAAATGAAATATGACATATCTTGTAAATATATTTCTATCATCGCCAGAATTATACTCTTGTCTTTGGTCCCTCTCTCAACCATCAATGTAATGCATTTCATATATGAGATCCGCGTTCTCGGAATAAATATAAATGCGATATCACAGACATCATCCACTAAAATATTGCAGATTATAATCAGGGTTATATCATCATTTTCTGTAGCGACTTATGTCATGTCTCACAGAAGAAAAGAACTAATGTGTTAGTCATGTTTACGAGTGTGTCTGTGTTTGTATATATATTTGATGTCATATATTATTGAAATATAAATGTTTCAATAATACAGGATTTCTTTCCAGTAGTATTATCAGACAAACAGATTGTGATCCATGTTGAAATTGCAATATAACTTCTTTATATTTTTGGAGTTTCCAATATCTTGAATATCATTATATATCATTTCATTGTCTCTATTTTCGACACCAAACCTCTCATGCATCGCTAAGATGCATTGTTCGATCAAGTATAGTCAGGGATAATTATATATATATAACTTAACTTAGCTTTCAAACTATAAATTTTGATAGATCTCTGACTGTCCTAAAACTCTATCTTGGACTAAGTTAATTAAGTTATGTATGATAGCATGTGTAAATGAAAATATTACGCATTCTGGTTTGCATCTTCTTTGAAGAAATTTTACGTTGTCATATCGCATCATTGCATTTAGTCCGTTTTGCGGGGTTTTTTTTTTTCAAATCAAGACAACTTCTGCTTTCCGCTCATTTTCTACACAATATGCGACAATATATATAATATAAATGTTTATTTAATGTTGCATATTACACAACATTGCAGCGAAATGCTTAACTGTTCTTACACATATTTTGCTGTCGTTGTTTACAATGATCATTAATCTGTTTTGATATTCAAGAGCAAGCAATCTATAACATTGATACTCGTAGCAGATAATCTAACGTGTACAAACATAAATTCTATTGAAGATATGCTGCGTCTCTCCGCATTAATCATCGAGCTTCTCTCCAGTTTCAATAATATAGGATTTCTTTCCAGTAGTATTATCAGACAAACAGATCGTGATCCATGTTGAAATTGCAATATGATAACTTCTTTATATTTTTGGAGTTTCCAATATCTTGAATATCATTATATATCATTTCATTGTCTCTATTTTCGACACCAAACCTCTCATGCATTGTTCGATCAAGGATAGTCAGGGATAATTATATATATTCTTTTATATTATCTATGAGTATAGAATGCGGCTTTCTTCTAATGATATAACTGCATCCTTCACAATGTAATTCGAAATATGTGTTATGTTTGGGTTTACATCCAATTAAACTAAGCGAGGAAGAGGTTTTAGATTGAATTGAACCACAACCAAAACGCATCGTTGATATCGCGAGGTGTTTCAGCAGCTTTTCGGTCTAGCTTGAACTGGAATAATAAAATTGTGCGAAGTTGTTTGTTGTCCATGTTGTATTCAACGTTCTGGAAGAAATGGCCTAATAATTCAAGGAGATAAAGAGTAACACGATTAGATGGAGCGAAAAATGGGCTTTAAAATGATATACACAATCAAAGTAATTTAACGAAAATTAATTTGAAAATGAGGCATTTAAAACCGATATTAAAAATTCTGCTAGGACTTTATTGACAACCTAGTAGTTATTTTCTATGTAAAGGGAGAATGGGTTTTCTTATTTTTCTAGGCCCTTACGATAAAGAGTGATAGGTACCACCTGACTAGGTCAACAATAGATAGATAAATAAATAAATAGACATATAGACAGATAGATAGATAGATAGATAGATAGATAGATAGATAGATAGATAGATAGATAGATAAATAGATAGATAGATAGATAGATAGATAGATATACACATGCGTATAAGAATTACATCTGAGAAGAATATTTATTTGGAACACTTTATTTCCTACATTTATAATCACAGCTGGTGAACTTAGAGTAAAGTTCTAAGTTAGAGATTATATTCCACATACTTTCATTAGAAAGTATAATTTATTAGGAATCTGTATAGGAATACACTGCCGTATTGACACACTAAAAGGCAAACACACACCTTCATATATATATACATACACGTATGTGTCTGACATGTGTACATGTGTATATAGATAAGTATAGAAATGCGTGTGTGAATGAGTATGTGTACTAGTGTGCGTAATTTAATGTAGGTATGTATATAACTGTATGCCTTAATTGATACATATGGAACTTTCAGGAAGCAATTCTCCTTCTAATTTACACGCAGCACATTCGGGGGGTGGTTATTTATGGGAAATAACACGCAACATTTGTAGTTAGTGACACTTTGATGGAATATCAACATAGGCAACATTCCCACAGGTGCAGAGGCGAATTACTTTGATTTTGTAGATAATGTATAACTTCCAAGGTATTGAAATTTCAATTGTAGTTCCTTAACACAATATAGCAAAAGAGAAAAATAGCCTCATAAATTAAATTGTTGCTTTTGGTTCCTCTGTTGTTTATATACACCTGAATTATTCATACGTAAATTATTCATATGTATATACGTATAGTCCTAGACCTAGCTGTGTGATACACAATAAGCTTCCCAACCACATGGCAACGGTCTCTGTCCAACAGTGAGGCAGATTGAGCTACTATTTTCTCGAAAACCTCGGGCTCTTTTGCTAGACTGTACCTGAAAATAGCCAGACGTGTGTGTGTGTGTGCGTATATATATCTGCATACATATGCCACATACAATCATTCACTCAGTTATATAGACTCCCCCCCCCACACACACATTATGTATATATATATATATATATATATTAATGGTAATGGTATGATAACAAAAAATTAATGATGTCGGGGCGGATATCTGCTTCGGCATCTCGTGTGTTATATGTATATGTATATGTATATGTATATGTATATGTCGCACCTGGAAGTCCAGGTGGAGTTGGAGGCACCAGATTGGTTACGGATCACCCGATTAACAGACAGCAAGTACTGGATACATGGTACGAGTATCTGGATTTTCATCGCTAGACCTGAATTTGTCAACTTCGCGTTTGATAAGTTCTTCAAATATTGATATTTTTCCACATACCGTGCTACAAATTGCAAGAGGTAATGTGTATTTCATATTACATGAGTATTCATTACAATCGTTCGAGGCATATCAGGACTGTAAGATATCAAACTATTTAATTTCCTGAAAATATCCAGAGTGATCTTTTCCCAAGACAGACAATATGTGTATGGAATTGCTGATGTTGATACAGTAATTTTGATTTATATGCCTACTTGCAATGACGAAATTGTAGCACCAATATGTGCTTTCATTGAACATCAGATGTTTCGCTACAAATTTTCACTTGGAAATTGTGAAGATTATAAATCTATGTATACATATATATATATGTAAGTATATACATACATACGCAAAGAATACATACACACACACAAACGTCCTCACCCCTCCCACACACACATATATATATATGTGTAAATACCACATTTTTAAGCAAACAATTCTTCTAATAATTGCGTTACATATTTGGGTTATGTTTTTATGAGAACTGAAATTAACATACAGCTATTATAGATCGCGTTACTGTCATGAAATATTAAGTTTGACAATGTTCTCAGGGGAAACCAGTCATATTACGCTTATTTGGAGACAATACGTTATTCAGCAAGCTTTCTCACTTTTGCTAGTAACTATTATTGCACAATGTAAACAAACGTTCCACATAATTCATTCACCAGTTATGTATTCAAAATAAACAAAGAGCCTACATTTTCTGAAATCATATTCCAATGCAAATATACCATTGTTTACATAGGTGTGTGTGTCTGTGCGCGTGTATAGATTGTATATACACACACGCTCACACACATATATATATAAATACATATATACTCATATAGACATATAGACATATACACATATACATTCATACATCCATGCAGTTCGTGTGTATGCGTATGTGTTTGTAGTCATTAACTGTTCTGTTAATTGTCGATTTCGATTATTATAAATATTTCCCTGTTGGGGATGTGTTTTAATTATTTATGAAATCAAAAGCAATGAGTTACTTCGATTGTTGTGCCATTCCACTGCGTGACACTTTGTGCATGTGTGTTCTAGTTTTCAACTTTTCAAGAATTCATTACTTTAGTGTCTTTTGTATAAAGTTGAAAACGTGACTAGAATTCAATTATAGCTGAGTCGACATTAAACAGGAAGTCGATCGGTGTTCTTATATTTGTCATCTATTACAACTTAAATATGTACGTAGATACGTACATATATGCACACCAATAAACACACACGCCTCAGTATAATTACTATATTCGATTATATCATTCAAAGCAATATCGTGTAATCTCCGTGGATCTGTGGGAAATAGGGAGAAAAAAGAGCACAAGCATTTTCTGAATGGTAAACAGACTTAGCGTGCATTCCCGTGTGTCTGTACGCAAGTTCGTATCTTAGTAAGTGCGCCAGTCATTGTTTTCCACACACACAGAGAAACACACACTTATATAAATATAATCATATACATGTGTAGATTTATACACACGCACACACGCAGACAAATATGTTTTTCTTTTATGTTTGTTTTATTTGTCTCAATCATTTGAAAATTTTCCTGGGTTCTCAATGACGAACGGAAGTAAAAACGTATTGTTAACTAGAGGTATGTGGTGGAACCCTTTACCTCCAATTCATAACCGCCTGTGATTCAGGTGATCTGCGACAGAAACATGTTCTACTATTAGGATAGGCAGACACAGGGACATAGTCATCAACGGAACCATATCGAAACTTCGTAAGTGTTTTTCACATGAATTACCAATTCTCAGATGATTTAACAATCAATAAACTACTTTCAAAAAAATGTTGCATATAACATGACCATCTGTATTTTCCAGTCTTCATTTTATATGCCTTCTGTTCTTTTGTATTATTAACTGAAAAACAAAAACATTATAAAATCAGAAATTTTGCGACAGTAACGTTACTAAGCGAGTGCTTTCATTGTTTTCTTTTCCTTTCGTTAATATATTCACAGTTTTCATATTTCCCATGTCTTCAAAGGAAAGATATAATTTCATTTTTAAAGATAATTTCAGAACTTTCGTTAAGTGCAATTAAAGAACAATTTCATTCTTAAATGTTATTTACGCAAGGAATGTACCCAAAAAATTATGACAACAGGAAATGTTACTAAACTCATCTACAAAATTTTGATTAAAAAAACATATCTACGCAGGCAAACAGACACATGCAAAGGCAAAACATATACATATATGCGCACAGTTAGAATGTTGGCCCCCTCCCCCACGCTCATATACGCATAGAAACAAATACACACATGTATTCATGCATATTTATATTCACATATCTGCATATATATATATATATAAATATAAATATATATATATATATATATATATATATACATACACACACACACACACACACACACACACATATATATATATATATATACACATATCCATGTACATATATCTATATATATATACATATATATATATATGTATATGATGTGTAGATATATATATATGTGTATATATGTATATACATACATGTATACATATATATATATGTATATAGATATAAATATATGTACATATACACATATATGTATATATATATATATATATATATATATATATATATGTGTGTGTGTATGTGTGTGTGTGTGTGTGTATATATATACACACATATCTATATATATATTTATATTAATTTATATGTGTGTATATATGCATACATACATACATACATACACGGGCATTGGTATGTGTGTCATGTATCAGTCAATACCTCTTCAATTCTGAACACAATTTGAAATAGTTCCATGGCATTTTGAAATATACTTCAATTATATTCAATCATCGTGAATTAAACGCTAGTATATACAAAGTCTAGAACTGTAACAATTGTGTTATACAAATTACATCTATTTAGATCCGCTGTTCTATATTTTCGCTCTTTTTTTAATATTTTAATTACGTACAACACCTCCTGATTTCATTCGATGAACTAAAATCATATTTTCACTGATAGGAAACATATTCGATATTTAATGTTTGTTTCTCCTTTTCTATAACAAGCAATCAATATTTCTTTTCTTTTGAAATGTATAAATAATTTTTCAGGTTCAAATTTCGAAACAATTATATTTGGGCGAAACTTTCTTCCAGGAACATGCACCTCATTGATTCCACATTGCCTATAACACACAGCGTTTCTTTCTCCCCAAACGCTGTAAATGTAGGAGTACCTATATATTATCAAAGCACTAATTAATCGTGCAGTATGTTGGTAGTAATCTGATAGAAACTTTACTAGAAATACGACTATAATCTGCAGATTTGTGGTTGCAGAGGAAAAAGAATCGCACATATTTGAGCTATGTTGTGTTTGAATTCGTTGTGAACTTGAAATTATAAATAGGCATCTCAGGCTCCTTTCTGCTCAAGTATAGGCATCAGAGAACTTCATATTATTGATTACAGACATGGGATATAGATCACGCAGATAAAGTTGAACTCTCATTGGTCAAATACACTACGGGTAAGCAGTGAAGGGTCAAAACTGCAGCTTATTCTGCACCGTATTTAGTTTCCCAAACGTAAGGAGTATAAAATGTGGCAAGTTGCAAAGCAAAGATTTTAAAGACCTATTGTTGTTACTGAGGTGTTAAATTTACAGGGACCAATACAAGCGCACCGTGCACGGGAGCTTAATATGATGACCCCACGATTCTGTTCACTTTGAAACGTGAATGCAATTCGCGTGCAAATTGGCATTAGAGTTGGATATTTTTATTCCATTCGTGCAAGCGAGTATATTGAAAGGGAGTAAGATGCAAATGTTTTTCCTTATCAGTTGCCGGTGAGGGGTGCGTGGTATATGCAATTTCGTAGAGGTAAAGCCGTAAAATGTAACTTTTTTTGAGCCATACCATTTAGCAAGTGAGGAATATTTCTAAATGTGTAATAAAAATATTTTAATAAAGAGCTTATTGTGCATAGTGACCTGACCAAAGGAAATTAAATCGCCTGATTGTAGCCGAGTGAAACTAAGGGCAGTGTTTCTTGTTCATTCAAAGACACCGGGAATATATATAGGAGGAGAGACAGCACTAGATTTCACATACGTGAATATTGGCTGAAGTGAAATAGTGCGAAACGACTTTCAGTTACACTCTTGGGGAATTCTTTTCAAAACGATGTTAAGCGATCAACTACCTCAAGTTTCGACTTATCAGGAAACATTGTTAGATAGATGTGACTAAATGAGTTATATACATAGTTAATGGCAGACGTTGGCTTCACAAAGGTGCGCAAAATAGGGGAAAACACCGTGAACATTTAATCTTCTCTTGGTTGTATGTGGATCACTAAACATACTTTCAGATACTTTTACTATATCATGCATTCAAAGAAAGTGCAACGTTATCACAATTAGTTTAACTAATATCCCGATGTGCAAGAGTAAGATGCATCATGCTTCTACTCATGTTTCAATAACGCCATGCATTACGTTCATAAAATCATGATCTTTTCTCATCTCAACAAACGATAATGATGCTTTTAATCACATCAAATCTAAATGGATATTTCTTCTATAGTCAGTATGGGATAGAATCAACAGAGTTATTAATGAAAGAACGCCCTGAAAGACCGGAAGAATTGTCGAATGCGATTACCGTTAATATATCAACGGCAATAGGATAAATAGTTTATTCGTTAGTGAAATACGCATGCATGTACGGATCAGAATTTGAACTGTAGCTATGCAGGAAAGACCTTAGAATCTAAAATTTCAAAATTATTTGAGTTATTACAAATCCACTCAGACAAGTGATTTGTCAGTTTAATGAATGGTGGCTAGATGCGATATAAAATTAACAATATAATCATTAAACTGATCAGGAAATACTGTAACGGACGCTGTGCACTAAAATATTCAATGCTCTTTCTTAAGAAACGCCCAGCAAGTACAGGCATAGGTATGTAGCTTAACACGCAAATCAGTAGTGTGCTGTAACAATTACCTTTTCATTAAACACCAGAACCGAATTCCGATTATAAGCCTGACTGCAGCTATCATTACAACAATGCACTTCAATAATAATTCGTCCTCATACTAGAATAAAAGCAAAAGTTTACTATAGTTCATTGTTGAGTCAGTGGTTAGTTCAGTGGTTCAAGTTCTCGAACATTGGTCTATGTAAACTTGTTGTGTCTTTGTTTTTTTTTTCTTTCCTTATACTCATTTGCTAATGCCTATGCGTAATACTACTTGTTAATTACACACCCATACGTGAAAACATTTAATATACGATTCATTTCAGGCGTCCACTTTTATATTATGTCAAATCATGTTCGGTACATACTGCTATTCTGTGGTTTTATAGTTTGACGTTTATCTGGTTTTATTTTTTGAAGTTTATGTTGATAGACGCAGTTCTTCGGTTGTTTCAACGTCACAGTTCCAAGAAGATTTTGTATCAGAATTCCTAATGAAAATTTTTGTCATCTGTGATGAAGTGAAAAGTTCCACGAAGAATTCCTATTCTCCACTGAGTAAATTACCATATAAATTAGTAAACAACAATATATGATGAACTACAACAAAGAAAAACGGAAAGTAACATAAACAAACGTCAAGATGAATTTCATTATGAATTCCTCAATAATATATATTTCAGCATAAACACACTGAAATGTATATATATATATATATATATATATATATATATATATATATATATATATATATATGAACAGTTTATAGTAATATTATCCCCTATCGAATTACTGTATCATAGAGCGGGCAGCAAAAGATGATAAAAACGTATTGGGGATTATATTCCGTTATCGCAAACTCTGAAAATCTTTCTCTTTTTTTTTTTTTGTGTCCCTTTATATTACTGTTATTATACGCTGGCTACTAAACAAGCTGGTTTCTCTACGTAGTAAAAAATAAACAATTATAAAATGTCACGTGATAGGTTGAAATTGCTTATATAAAATACCTATAAAATACCCCATACGACTATACTAAATATTGAGAATAAAAATATCAGATTCTAACAAATATCTACGTTGAATCTGATTTAACAACGCCTTCAGTGATAGAGCAAAACCTGATATTGACTTTTACTCGATGTACCGAACGAGTGCATAATGCTTTTAGCGACGAATTACATCAACATTAAAAGAAAAGAAAGACCAGATAAAATACAGATGAATGTACACATATATTCAGTGTATTAGTGCTGTAGATATTTTTTTATATATGTAGGATCGAACTGCTTCGTTAGAAAAGAGAGAAATCTAAAAGAAGAAAACTTACTCCACTTACCTTATATAATTATATTGTACACATTTGCTAGCGATAAAAATATTGAGTGTGCAATAAATATATCAACAAGTTTCATTTTATCGTTGAGAATATTTACCAAGAACAAAATAAAATAGAGAAGAAACAATATAAGTGAGAATTTATTATATGGGCGAGAAATAAACATCTATAGTGATGTAATTAGATCAAAGAACGCGATGTGTTACTGCGTCTAGGAAACATCTTATGTCAGAGATTATTCAGGAAAATGAATATACAATTTCTTTCATATATATTCATGTATGTACTATGTGTATGTGTGTGTGGGTGCGTGTGTGTGTGTGGAAATATACGAGGGATGCTAAGACGCTCCTGATTAAAGCGTAAAAGCACCAGCCTCGGAACTCTTTTACAGAGCTTAAAAACGGTGAAGTGTTTGGATCTGAGAGAGGAATATGTTGAATAAAATCATAATTAACTGATCCTCGTGTATTGTCTTTTTCCCCAAGCCAGAAACTTTATAGCAACCCTTCGTATATATTT
>NC_068995.1:54870873-54871817 GCF_001194135.2 Octopus bimaculoides | reverse complement strand
ATATATATATATATATATATATACAGGAAACATAGGAAACTACAATTAATTTGAAATGAAGATTGCCTTGCAATATTTGCATTGAAATTCGTCTGCGTTTACAAAATAACGATATACCTAAGATGATTACTGTCACAAAATGAAGTCAGTCCAAGTCCCAAGCAAAATAGTTTGCATTTACCTAATATAAAATACTTACTTTTCCGTTATTACAGAATATATATGGTTGCTGGAATTTATGTGTCAGGAACGTACGCTTGTTATTGAAATAGCTACTATTTTATTAATTTACTCTAATTTATTCCATTCAATGAAACTATAAAAAAATGAACGAAACATTGCTTTTTGGTAGTGCTACGGTGTGTGTAATTTTTCTTTCATTTTGGGCTTCTGTTATTCTTTGTTCGTTCTAGCGACATTTGATGACATATAAACTATTCCTAAAAGAAAACCATTTGAAAGAATAGAACTAAGATAAATTGCATTGCGTATCTACCAGCGAGAGTTTAACCTTTAAGTTAAATTCCGCTCATGATTGAGTTCGTTCAGATAAAATGAAATTCCTCGTTCATTTTTTAACGTAAAAATAAACCCTTTTACAGTACTTAAATTCCGCAGCTGATTTTAGATTTGCTATTTCAAAAGGTCGTTTCAGAATATAATGTATTGTGAGCATTAAAAAAGCCTTATATGAAGTTATCAGTATAAATGCCTGCACTTTTTCCGCTATGTTTTAGCAGCACCACAATTATAGATACCTAAAGAATTGAAAGATGGTATTTCACGTTTTAAATACCGGCAACACCAAATAATATTCCATAGTTGCAGTCAAACCTAGGATTCTGGCAATAATAACTCATTACAGTTAAAACACAGAACTAACTAATTGTTTCACATGCTGACACAATTCGCATATGTCAGTATGTATATATATATATATATAT
>NC_068995.1:54861681-54870747 GCF_001194135.2 Octopus bimaculoides | reverse complement strand
TGTGTGTGTGTGTGTGTGTGTGTCTCTGTGTGTGTGTGTGTGTGTGTGTGTGTGCGCGCGCGTGTGTATGTGTCTGTGTATCTGTGTGTGTGTGTCTGTCTGTGTTGATACTTTGATAGATTTCGGTCTGTATTGGCCCAGGCTATGTCTAACTTTATAGCACCACATGGTAAAATCATTAAAATCAGAAATCGGACAACATGGCCCAATAGAGAAGAGAGCTATTCTTTATGAAGACATATTCTTTATGAAGAGGTTTATCCAGGATTTCTTGAAGGAATTTGTCTAAAGACT
Source organism: Octopus bimaculoides (assembly GCF_001194135.2). Classification (NCBI taxonomy): domain Eukaryota; kingdom Metazoa; phylum Mollusca; class Cephalopoda; order Octopoda; family Octopodidae; genus Octopus; species Octopus bimaculoides. The sequence continues at coordinate 54,870,453 of NC_068995.1, read as the reverse complement.
TCTTGAACTTTATTGCGTATGTTTCTGCTTTAATGTGTTTTGGTGTAATGTTAAAGTGAACGGAGCTTATTGAAGTGAAATAATGCTGCCTTATTGTTGTTATGTGATGCTAGGATGATTTATTTTGTGAGTGGATAGCACGGGGCCCCAGTCTTGAGTGTATATTGAAGGAGATGCCAAAGCTATTTGAGCAATGCTGATGGAATATTTCCACATCATGCAGATGATGTAGAGCTGACTGCGGCGTTGAGCCTCTAGTCAGCCCCAATGGTCAAGGCCTGTCATATCATCTATCTTTTTTTGTAATTGATATTTGAGGTGCTTCAACTTTGATGATACTTTAGAATTTAGCTTTTAATCACTTCATGGAAGCAATATTTTAAATGAATGATACTTCGCGTCAATATTTTGTAGCAAGTCTTTATATAATATTACACATTTCATCATATTAGACACATTTCATTGAATTATCTTTCATAGAACAGATCTATGTTTATCTGTTTTATCAGTTGTTTGGCTTAGCTCAGCACTTGTAAATTTCGACAATCTAACCTGAGACTTCTTCAATGATGATTTCACCACGTGTCTTCGGTTTACTTTTCTAGCATCTGTCAATATCGTTCCCACTCAGAGTAGGGATATATGCGTAACATTGGGGACAGAGTTGCCTGTCGATGTGCAATAATTTCCTGTCCGAGAGTAACTACCAAGACACATAAACGACTGTAATGATATTTTGCCAGTGGTTGTGGGAGACAAACGCATAGATAAATACAAACACACACACATACATATGTGACTGTGTATGCATGTTTATGCCTGTGTTTCTGTGTCTTTAAGATGGGGCTCCACACAGCTTCTACCAAACTCACAGGGCGGTCCGGGGCTATAGATAAAGATACTCTGCTAAAATCCAACGCAGTGAAAAATGACACCAAACTCACCTAACTGGAAAGCAAGCCTTTTAAACATACTAATGAGAACATAATCGGATGGTCGCTGCCTGAAAGTTTGGTTGTAACGCATAGAATTGTTTTCACAAAGAATGCACAAACATCAACAAGATAAATAGCGACGATTATTAAGAAAGGGATTCGGAATCTACATGAATCTCAAGTTTACTCCGGATTCGACTCCACAAAACACTAGCGTGTGAATAATTATGGCAGACATTTGTGTACTTGTCTTGAAAGAAAATAGTAAAGTTATATTTGTAATAAACAAAGTATAATGAGATTTGCATAGAAGTGTACAAACTTGGGTAGATAAAATCGAAGAGAACAAACAAAATCACGTAATAACGGGAAGGCATAGGAGAATCGAAAAAAAATGGAGTTAAAGGAATGTTAAAAGTAGAAGTGTGAAAATTTGGGATAAAATATTGAAAATAAAACTACATGCATAGGTATCATGACGATAATGACAGCATTCATGATTATGAGGAGGATGACGATGACGACGAACATGATGATGATTGTGAAGACGATAATGCTATGATGACGACGACAAAACGACAAATAGAAAGACAACAACGACGATGATGATGTTGAAGATAATCATCCTGTTCATGATCACAATCTCATGACTGTGATGAAAAGTAAAGAGACAATGTATAAGAAGAGATCATATATTATAATCGAGAAACACATGATGACAAAGATAAACTGTAAAAGCAAAAAAGAAGATAAATTAAATTCTGCTGCACATCTCATACGAAATACCTGCAGCTGAAATTATGACAGAGTGAAGTATGGTATGCGCAACAGCAAGAGTTGCAGCGTAAAGAAACAATTATTTTTTTCACTGTTTCAAAGGATTTTAAAACACAAAACAGAGGATGTGTAAATTAGGTTTACTTAGTATTTCAGTTACAAAAATATTGAAACCGTATGAACAAGTAAATTGAATTATGAAGTTATTATATTATAATAATCTCTATAAATTTTATATACAGTATGATGTAGGAAGTTTATTTTCACGTAAGGGAATAAATTTTAAAAGTTGGTAAAGTCTTGAAATTTAAGATGTGTTAGAAGTTGCATTATGCATATACACGTACAGAAATAGATGCACGCACACACATAACAAATCTATTCATGCTTTGTTTTTAATACACTCATATACATAAATATATAGAGAGTGAAATCTAAGCGTATATAAATATATACGAATATTTATTTGTTCATTTATTTATCGATCAAACAATTTCTTTCTCTCTCCCTCTTTCACTCCCCCTCTCTTTCTTTCAGTATATATATATATATATATATATTTAAAGAAATCTATACTTTATTTTAGCTTGTATGATAGATCTCGGCGAGAGGAATCTATCCATGTTACTTATATGCAGAACCATTCGGTAGAAAAAAGGGACTGAGGTAAAAACCGGCAACAAAAAAAAAAGGGAGATTAATGCCTGAAATCGATTTTGACTCCAAATATTATTCTTATTTCAAAGGAAAACTATATTTAAATTCAACTTTTCTGCTAGATCTCACACATGGTAGTATGTGAATAATATTCTTAAGTTCAACATTTACTCACTAGGCTTCGTCACTTACTCAGTTTTTAAATAAATTAGATGATGTTTACATTTTTAGATTGGTCACACCGTACGCTACATTTCGAGGTAAACATTTTGAAAATTTGGATGAGTAGAGAAAAAGTTTGAGTTAAATATGTGAGGAAGAATAACGCCTGAAATCGACTTTAAACTCAAATACTTTTAAAATAAATCTATATTTTATTTTAACATAAATGATAGATCTCGACAAGAACCTATCCATCTTAGTTATAAGCAAAACTATTCCGTAGAACAAAGTACGAGATAAAAATCGGCAAACGGCTGTATCAAGTAGAATAAAAAATATATATATATATATGTGTACACACACACACACGCAACACGCTCACACACGCACACACATACGCGAGCGCACGCACACACACACACACACACACACGTACACACACATATACACAGTTGTTGAAAGGTCGATAGGATCCGCATTGTAGCTTGAGAAATTCAGGTGTTAGACGGGAACTAATCAGACTTTCAAACTGGCATAAAAAATAATAAAATGTTCTGATTGCTAAGCATTCAGAAATTGGAACCTGAAATAGCTCCCATATAACTCCTGTGTGCATTAACTTACGTGTATGTATATGTGTGTACGTGTATGTGTGTGTACGTGTGTGTGTGTGTGTGCGTGTGCATGCACTCTAGCCAAATGGGAGCTTTTCTTTTTTATGCTTTTTCCTGTTAGAGATATACTATACTTATCTTCTGTTGTTCTGTTTCATACTTATTCCTTTCTAACAACTGTAAACAAAGAATCATAACGGTAAATTTAACCGGCGATAGCCACGATTCTCTGAAAGCACGTCTATATTTTTTTTCAAATTCTATTAGATTTGCGGAATTATATTGAGAAGTTGTTTCTAGAATAAAAGATAAACTATATTTTATATCAGATGTTTCAGTGCACAGATTATTGTCATACAATTCACAACAAACGGACTTCATTTTTGTTTTGATTTTAATGTTTGTAGAATTTTTCACATTAAAGATATTATACACGAATCTATTATAGGCTGATGTTATTTTTATAAATTTCGGCGTTTGAAGTATTATTTTTCATGAGTCTGGCCAGTTATCGAACTAATTGTTTCGTTAGACGATAATTATGAATATTCTTCACTGAATCAGACAAACGATTTTCACTAGGATTGCATTTTTATTTCGGTATTTTGTTTCTTTTTTTCGGTATTTTGTCTCTTTTTTTCATATAATGTCTGTTAATGCCGATTGTCGTGTCTTTTCTCTCTGACAATACATTTAGATTTAATTTGATAATTAGATTATGAAATTGCCTATCGAAGAAATTTTAAATTTAAATTTCCAAAATACACTTTGATATAGATTATTTATTTATAGAATATCTCACAGTGATATTTTGTTAAATATATTATTTTAAACACGAACACATGGCGTATTGTACGGACAATTTCTTAAATATAATTGCCTTATTATTGTATAATTACCGAATGTACTAATTAAATTTTCTATATTGATGGAGATATAATTTACATTTATATTCCCTAGAATCATATGAATATTGTATATAATGATATTTGCAAATAAAGACAATAGAATTAACAGCAGCATCATTGTTTTAATGCTCTCGTTCGTGCGTGTCTGGAGAACGTAGCCGTGCTTGTAGCCTTTTCAAATTCTCTAAAACAGCTGACATATGTTCCATCAAGAATCATCTTGAATGAATGCAAGTAAACTCATGTAAAAATCCCAGATAAGTGATATCACTACGATCGTCATCTCACTAAAGAGCTAAGCGTAGTGGTCAATGTGTGATCTCAGGTGTTAAAATCTACAGTGATGATGGGTTTAGAATGTCAGTATTGTCAGACTTGACACGCCCCTGTTATCTATGGGATGACGCTCTTATAGAACATTCGGAAAGGAACATCGAGGAAACAGTTCACTTGAAAGGCAGAGGCATGAGGGAGAGTATTTGCTGCCTGTGTCGCTTATACATATGTTTTTTAAAATTTGCGTTTGCTTAAGTGGCATGGAGTACCTTATGGGGAGGGTTTCTGACTTTCTATATGTTAAACAAACTTATGAAAATTATTTCCATGTGTTATCATCTGAATATTGTTGAAGGTCATTCGTTTTGGCACGATGAAATATCTTCCGGTGTGAAGTGGAAAACCAGGTTTTAGGAGGCAGTTCTAGAACTTCCATTAATGTAATTTTACTAGGAGAATCCATTGATGAAAACGAAACAAAACTATTTCATATGATCAAATGGTTACAAATTACCCGTTTAACTTAAATTGACGTCTAAGTGTGATGGAGAGCGTTCATGATGAAAGTAGGGCTTTGCTTCCTCACAAATGAAAAAGCTGAGATTAAAACGATCCTTTGGAAAATGTACACGTGGTCACTGTTCCAATAATCCACATGTTGTTTGCATTTGGTGTCTAGATTATGGGGTAATGTAGCCAGAATGGAGAGGGCTAAGGGAGAATTAGGTACAACATATGTTTCGAACCATCAGTCTGGGTATCATGAGGTACATCATTGAAGATATGTCTCTCTAATGATTTTTAGGGTCGGCTGGCTTGTGGTAATATACCCATCAAGTGAGGGAATGAATAAAAGCAAATAATATTACAGAAACACAAAAAGTTCAAATATGAACGAGGATATCTTGCGCACCACTTTAGATACAATGACATCAGCTTTCGCTGTCATAACTGCTCAGAGGTAAAAGAAAGTAGAAGGTGAAAAGAAGATTAATACTTAGTCGAGTAGTATTATGTTCATGCATATTCATACGGACAGGTAGAGGCGCACACACACACACATATATATATAGAGAGAGAGTGTTAGAAAGATACGCATATATACATAAACATAAACATACATACATGTATGTATATATGTATATATATATACGTACACATATATATAAATGCATAAAGATACATACATAGACCCTGGCAGACACACGCGTAGGCAGACTTACACACACTCACATATGTACAGACACACTCTCTCTCACACACACATATATACATATATACATATGTAAGTAGGTAGGTAGGTAGGCAGGTAGATAGATAGATAGATAGATAGATAGATAGATAGATAGATAGATAGATAGATAGAAAGAAAAGAGAGTGAGAGGGTTAGGAAGTTGAATAGAAACTATTTGCTTTATATAAGCTGTCTGAACTTTACTTTTACCCAGATCAATGAAGAATTGTTAGTTTATATAATATATACGTGTATGGTATCTAATCTGTCAAACTATAAAACGTTTTAAAATTTTGTAAACAGAGAGTTACTTACGTTTCTTGCATAAATAAAAGAAATTTTATTTAACAAACTGTGACACTAAGGACCGAGGTTACCGTGGTCTTTTCGTAGGTTTTTCTTTCCACGGATAACCTCCCCATTTATTGGGAATTTTCTGTATTATTTCATATTTTTTGTAAATACCCCAAACGTTTTGCGATGTTCTTTTTCCATCGTTGTCCCCACTGTTTTTTTTCGCCCCCCTCCAAAAGAAAAACTCTACATTTGTATTTTGTCCCTTCTATGTTGAGCCCTGTGTGGCTAATAAAGAAACATATTATAGTTTTTATTAATCTGTTTCCTTTCACTCTTCAGCCTTCCATTTATGGCAAGCATGCTTATGAAAATGATTTGTCGCTGTTTATGGGAGCGTTTGTTAGGCATAGTTAAATAATAGTGTATATTTGTATGACTCTGTATGTATGAGAAGCATAGACAGGTGATAGTGTTTGTTAGTGAGCTTCAGAATCATGTATTTTAATAAGCAGCAAAACAAAATAGCAATGTTTTAGGCATTATGCCAAAATTCAATTCAATCGATATTTATCTTAACGGACAGTCATTAATGTCAAAATGTAATGAAAAACATTGCTATAATAAATGTTTCGAAGCTTCGTTTACACAATATAAATATACATGCCTAAAAAAACAATTACGTAAACCGATAAATATAATTAGCTCTCCGACAAAAAACATATTAAACATTGGCTTGGATGAGAGTAATAAAATTAAAACGATAATGTAAGGGTTAATTCCTTATTTGTTGCATTTGTTAATATGGTAACGGATGTTGGTTCATAAATGGATGGTATTCTATTTTTACAGCCTATTTAAAAAAAAAAAAAGAAGCATTACCTAAATATTGATTCAGCAAATGCTAAATGCCGTCGTACCCTTCCCCAAATTCTGAACCAATATCCACTGAAAATCCCTAAATTCTGTGTATCTCTGTCTCCCTCCTCTGGTCATTTCGCATTAGCTACAGATTCCTATGCCCCGACCCTATGCCTAATTGGCTTGTATGGTTTTTATTATCTTTCAACATTACTTTTGATTTATTTATTATTTCTTTTTTCTTCCTTTCACCTTAATTTATTTTATGACCTCTCCTTACTTACCAATCCTCTGAGTCTACTTCAATAAATTATCACTTACACGACACTCCAGTCCACCTATTATCTAGCCTATCGGACTCCTTCCAATCCCATTCGCTGACATTAGATATCATATTAGACACACTTTCAAGAACTGTGTTCTTAACTTCAACGGACAACATAGTTCGTCATTCTCCCATTTCGTAGTAATCATCGATATACTTCAGCCACATTCCTACTGTATTCTTCGGATATTCTTTTGTTTGTAAATTTGCTTCTCATCACATGATCACGGTCTTTTGTAATGGAGTAATGTCCTCATTCTTCTATTAAAATTTACGTAAAAAACAACTGTAAAGAGCTGACAATTATCCATCGTATGTTATTATTCATTTGATTATATATATATATATATATATATACATACGTGTGTGTGTGTGTGTGTGTGTGTGTGTGTCTTTGTCTTTGTGTTTGTGTGTGTACGTACGTATTTATATATGTATATATGCATGTCATTGTTCACTTTTATTTCATGATTTCTTGCCAATTGAGAAAGAGCAGGTTTCTAACCTAGATCCAAGGCTACTTCGTTGGAATTTCACCTTCAACAACAGGGTAATTTTGTATGCCTGTATGTATATATGTATGACTGCAGATTTGTATGTTTTGTTTTATGTACGTATTCTCATGCATATACTTCCATTTCTAGATATGCTCATATATACTTAAATGATAACGGCTTGAAAAGTTTTATAGATTTTACAGTTCTAGTGATGGATTTGATCTGTACTCTTCGTCTTTGAATCGGCTTCCTCCTTTCTTGTTTGAGATGTTTAAACCTGAACTCTTAATCTGAATAGAGTAACTGCAGATTTGTCAATAGTTCAACGTAGGTACATTTTGTGTATGTATGTATGTATGTACATGCACTTCAGGTTTGCCTGATATACTAGAGGAAATGCAGCGATTCGACTACCTCAAAGTTCCTCAGTGAAGACATTTCAAAATATGAAGGAATTCATGGAAATCTTTCAATATGTGTATGTGTTTTAAAGGAACTAAAAAGGGAAGAGAAGGAGAAGGAGAAAGGGGATGAAAATGAAAGTAAGGATTCCAGGAACACTTGAGTTAAACGAATGATAATAATAGTAATAGTTACGATGATGATCATGATCATGAACATGATACAGAAATATACACACACACGCATATATATATATATATATATATATATATATATATATATATATATACGTTGTAGGAGACTTGCAACCACCAGATTCAAGGAAAAACATTGTAAATGTGCGTCCAGCTGTGAGAGTAAATATTCGAATTACCATCCTTAAGTTATCAGATTAGTTACGGTTCAGTTCACTCCCTTATCGGTCAAGAATTGGGAATGAGACACGTTCAGTCAAATGTATGTCAAAATTGTTTTTAGTTGACCAAAAAGACACTCGGGTTTCAGTTGCACAAACTTTACTTAATTGTGTCGAGAACGATGAATATTGCGTAGGCTACTGAATAGGTATCACCAAGCTTTCGGCAAAATTTGATGCAGATTCGCTACTCAACTTTCTCTATCATGGTCAATGCGACAATCACATGCTGCACACGTTGATTCCAAGCACCGCTTTAAACAGGGTAAGTGAGCTAGAGCGTAAAAACGTAATGCACATACACAACAGCGTTCCCTCTCAATCTGTGCCAAGCGGCTTCACTCTGCCTGCTTCAGCCTCGTTACTACAGCAACTCTCCGGATACATATTGAACAGAATACGTATGCCTATATAT
>NC_068995.1:54852427-54861554 GCF_001194135.2 Octopus bimaculoides | reverse complement strand
TATATATATATATATATATGTGTGTGTGTAGAGAGAGAGAGAGAGAGAGAGAGAGAGAGATAGAGAGAGACATATATGTGTATACATAGACACCTTTACATGTGCATATATATATATATATATAAACGTGCCTTTACACACACCCCGATTCACACACACACGCGCTTACATTTCGATGGATATATGATGGAATGAGTGTTGAGCTGCGAATGGAATTTACGAAATAATAGTGAATAGGCTGATTTCTGAAAAATAAAATTGTGCTGCCGGACAAATGGAATCACATAGAATATGTTACTAGAATAGTTAGAATTCAGGGATAGTAATTTTCTAAACACATTGGAATTGATATTTCCTGGTTGATACCTAGAATCCTTAAATTTCTTTCTAAGCGTATGAGTGATTCATATTTTAACTATGTCCTTGAAATTGAAATTTCACAACATAATATTGGAATAAACAAAATCTATACAACGGATTGCTGAAAAGTTCTTGGCTTTAAGAGCATAGAGCAAGAACTGGCTGGAGGATCAAAATTCCGAATTATTTTACAGGGCTTAGAAAAAACCGATGGAAAACTGTAATATGTATGTGAATCTGAGAGAAGAATATCTGAACTACAATCATATTTGAATGACCCTCCTCTATTTTCTCATTCCGAAATGGCTATACAAATTAATACACGTAGATTATTTTCTATATCTAACGCAAGTTGATACGTTTGTTGGTTCAAATTATAAACTTGGCAGAGTATTCTATGCTTGGGGAGAGTATTTGATGCCGTCTGTTATAGGTAGCGTGCTTTTACTGATATACTCTCATAACTTATGCTGAACATTATACTCTGAATATTCTGCTGAATCTAAGAGGATGATGATGGAGAGGGTATATGTCTGCATGCGAAAACATAGTCACCGAATCAATTACCAGAAGTATAATGTTCATTGAAAAGCGCTAATGGCATGTCTCTGACGGCTGGCTGGGCTACAATCACAAGCATCATGAAATATTCTTCAAAGCTCTATGTTTCTGACACGGTTTGGACAAACTTTCGAACTGTGGAAAACAGCTTTCTTTACTACTGATAGTGAGCTTGCAATTCTGTATAGTCTTATATACCGCATAATCCTCTCAAAGATTTGGCAATCATTACAATCGAGTTCTGTCGTAAATATAACTCTATACTTATTTTCGTATTCTTATTCCTTTACAGGAAATAAGTCTACGTTTATTGCTAAATGGACTTATTAAACAATACGTTTCATCACTGTATATTATAATCTCTTGCCACATTGTAAGCATACCAGTTCCATCATCGTAAATATTTTCATTTTCGATATCATTTAAAAATGGAAAATAATATTTTGAGAGGGATACTAAAATGTCGTTGTCATTTACATTTTCTGGATGTGATTTCTTAAAAATAAAATAAAATAAAAGAAATGAGAACGATCTTTCATTTCTTCTTATTAAAATGTAAATATAGGACTTGCATCTCTCGATGACATTTATCCAGCAATATTAAGTAACTCATTTTATAGTATACCATTAAGGAAATGCCACTGGATTAAAAGTGATTAGTTTTGGCGATGATAGTTTTAACATTTATCCTCCGTTTCTCATTGAAAGGGTATTTCTTTGTTCGTTTATCGGATATCGTAACATTTAAAGAATTTATTCTTTATAATACTTGTGTGTTTGTGTGTCCGCGTGTATGTGTGTGTACGAATAGTGTGCGTGCGTGAGTGTGTATGAGCGCGTGTCCGCCCACGAGTGTGTGTGTGTGTGTGTATGTGTATGTGTGTCTGTCTGAATACGTGTGTGCGAGTGTGAGTGTGTATGAGCGCATGTCCGCTCACATGTGTGTGTGTTTGTTGATATGTGTGTGCGTATCGTTATTATTGTTATTGCTGTCGCTGCCTGTGTGTGTGTGCGCGTGTGTATGTGTGCGTGTGTGTGTTTGTTTCTGTGTGTGTGTGTGTGTAGGTTTATATATTTGGAAAGCTGTTGTAACACACATGACCTCATAAATGTTATGTTTCTTGATAAATAATATTGTTAATTCACAAAAGCGTATTCGCAGCTTTAGTCTTTTCTTAAGCTTTCATAAAGTTGGAAATGTCATCCATGTCTATATTGATTTCTCCTCTTCAATAGTTCATTAAATGTTACTCCTTACGTAGACAATGAAATAAGCGAGTTTTTTTTTTTCTTTCAGTATAATGTTTCACTCTAATGAGATTGACAATCCAACTGTATACGCTATAATTGAACATTATTATTTTGAATGAAGAACGCAGGAGGAATGATATCTTGTCATTGCTTCTATTGAGTTTGCAAATAGGCAGTTAGCCAATCAGTTATATTGTAAATTTTGCATATGTGAAATTCATTCATACGGTGTTTGTTAATTTTATCTACACACACTAAATAGATGGAGTTTGCTGAAAAATTACTCAAACTGAACTGGGAATTTTAACTTCTTATTAGAATCTAGAATATAAATTTTCTGTCTAACGATTATTGTTATTGTTTCGATAAATTGTTATTCATTAGTATGCATACATCATTTTACGATGTAAATACTTGTTATTGTTTGTTGTAGTAAAAAGATGTAATGCAAATCATCCATAAGATGGCAGCATCATATCTCGGAGATGATAGGACAATGTGGAATATCGGCCTGGACATATCTTTCTGCACTTGGAAATAAGATACTAAAAAAATGGCTTGTGAATTATGTTGGTAGTTAAGATATTACATGTAACTACATGAAGAGTTTTCTTGTAAGGCAGACTCGCCGTGAAATAATAACTTGTATCTAAGAAATTCTTCAATGTCGTGTTCTTTCCCGCCTCTGTCTGTCTGTCTGTCTCTGTCTGTCTCTCTCTCTCTTTCTCACTGTCACTCTCATTCTCTCTCTTTCTCTCTCTTAATCTGGACAAACTAGAAATTTATGTTTAAAAATATGCATCGCATTCATGCGCGGTTTTTAAACTGTAAACTATTTTCTCTCTATAAGAATCGTCCAACTTCGTAATGAATTTTGTATAACAATATGCCGCGTTGACAATTCTAAAGAACAATGAAAAAGCACCATATAAGGCAGCGAAAGACCAGACACGCTATGGTCATAAAAATGTGTAAGGAAATGACAACTGAATGTGTATATTATGCGTACTTTAATAATTTGAATCAAATTCCGAACCTTCCAGTCCCCGTTAACAAAGTTAAATTTAGAATGATAGCAGTTCGTATGATAGCTGCTCACCGGGTGTACACAATGTGTAGAAAAAATTCTATTCAAGTCATGCAAAACATTACAGCTCCTTCTTTAGATATTCTTAGCAAATAGAAAGTACCCGGACATATTTAAGGCGAGAATAATATACCCTATCCATGAAGAAAGAAGCAGAGCAAATGCTAAAATTTATAGGCCTCTCTTTCCGACCTCACACATCAGCAAAATCACAGAACGGATAGTCTGAAAGAGATTAATTGCATTCTCTCAAGAAGATGACTTGCTGATTGAACCTCAGCACGGGTTTCGTTAAGGTAGAAGCTGCCTGACACAGTTCGTGTAGCATTAAGACTAGGTGCTAAAGCAACTGCTGAACAACTTAAAATTGGACGTGATATACTCGACTTTGCAAAAGACTTTGACAAAGTGGACCATGGTATGATATGTCACAATGTGCGTAATCTTGGCACAGTTAGAAAACATGGAGAATAACTTTCGATGAGATAGAAGATAGGTAGTGGTGGACAACGGGGCCACCTCCAGGGAAACACAAATAATGAGTGGTGTTCTGCAGAGCATTGACTTCGTGCCGCTGCTATTCATAGCGGTCCACAATGACATGCCTCTAGCTGCTCACGTAGCCACCCTTGCTAGCAATGCAGACAATACAAATGTCTCTCAGAGGATGCAGAACCATGGAGATGTTGTGGATCTGCATCGTGAACAATATACAAGCGTGCTGAGGCAAATAACATGCGGTTTATTGTTGGAAAATTCAATGCCCTGCTCTACCAACACATGAAGCTCAATACAAAGCGGATAGGTTACACTGGCTCAGGAGGATTCCAATCCTTCAATCAAAATTACTACGTGAGCTGGACATCGACAGGAGTAATGATACATCTTACCAGGGGTATATAACCAATTTGGCAATAAAATGTAGATGTTTGGACGGATGGATCCTACAAACTTAAAATGCAAAAATCTATGTACATAAACGTTTTGGCTGCCCGAAAGGAACATTATTTGTGGAATCGTTGACAAACATATATGTAACAAAAATTCTTTACAAGTTCATTATATTCCGCAGGTGTTGTTAATGCTTCCTTGCGTAACATATGCACATAGAAAACACATTAATGAGAAACCATAAACCTGTACATGTGTTTGTGTGTGTCTGTGTGAGTGTGTGTACACATCTTACATTTTGATGTAAGATAGGGAACTGTCATGTTTTCATTGAATGGTGAATATGAATACTTCAAACATTGTGGTATATATTAAAAATAATACCGTATTTAAATGTACATAGTTGTTTGTCAATAAAACAAATTAATCAAAATATTAATTACGCTGTAAACGCGCATACACACACAAACATATATGTGCATACATATCTGTGTCTTGTTGTATATATACACACACAAATGCACACGCATACACGTTGAGTTTGGAATTTCATTAAAAGCAATAATTCTCTCGGGATATATACACTATTTTATTTCTTCTGTATATTTCGGATTGTAAGCACCTTATCTTTTTTGCATAGATCATTTATTTCCTTAATTTGGCAATTTGGAAATATCTGTTCATTGAAGAGTATGTACAACGATAATAATTGCATTTAGCTTAATAATGAATCTCCGAAAATAATCAAATACATAAAAAAAATATTCTTAATATCTATCTCCGTTTAGCAGCTGTCGCCTGTGTATGTATTTGCTTTCAGAATCTATTTTGTAATTAATACTTAATTATTACATTTCTACTCAGCAAAATAACCGTAAACACGATTCTTTTTCCTCTGATTATTAGTTTTCTCCATAATAATAATAATAATAATAATAATAATAATAATAATAATAATAATAATAATAATAATATTTATTTTATGTATTCTAAAATCTCGAGAAGTACGTGGAACAAATAAGGGCTGCAATAAGAGTGGAGCACTTGCAGAAAACAGCACTGCTTGGAACCGCTCGAATACTCCGGAAGGAGCTCGAAAATAAGGGGTCTTTCTATATTAACCTAAATGAAGTAGATTGACAAATTTATTTTTTGAACCAGTTGAAGATTCACGAGATGTCGAAATATCGTTCACTAGATAACAAATGGCACTCTTCTTTTAATTTTGACTCGTTATCTTCAGGGGGCATCATCGAAAATGATAATGCAAAGATCCTGTGGATTTTATGATTTAGTGTGTCCATAACATAGAGAATACGAAGCCAGACATAGTGTTCATTGAGAAAGAATGCAAACTCTGCTGGATCATAGTTATTGCATGCCCAGCTGACATTAAGGTATGCGATAAGGAAGAAAGAAAAGTCAATAGATATGAGAGGTTAGCTTGGAAGTTTAAGCAGTTGTGGTCGGTGAAAAAGGTTCAGGTGGTACCAATGATTGTCGGAGCTCTATGAACAGTGAGTAAAAATCTTGAGAAGTACATGGAACAAATAGGGCCTGTAGTAATGTTGGAGGTCTTGCAGAAAATAGCACTGCTTGGAACCGCTGGAATACTCCGGAGGGTGCTCGAAAAATAAGAGGTGTTACCTTAGTTCACTGGTAGTGAATAGCTGACACCGTAGTACATCTCCAGCGTTAGAAGCTGTGCAAGGGCAATAATAATAATAATAATAATAATAATAATAATAATAATAATAATAATAATAATAATAATAATAATAATAATAATAATAATAACAATAATAATAATAATAATAATGATAATAATAATGTCTATTACTGTCATTATTATAAACAGTATCATGGTCACCATCTTCATTATCATCATCGTTATAATTATACTACTTCTGCTATGTATACTAAATTTTTTCTTGCTAAATCTTATATTGTCGTGTACGTGTTCGTCATTGATACTAAAGTTTCTACTCTATTTAAAATTTAATCTTATACATATAAAATGTAAATATAAATATAAATTATCTGACTATATTGATTATAATTTCATTGTTTTTCAAATTGATTTTCTATGTAGATACTCTGCTTATCAAATTATGTTTGCGTTTATAGACTTATTTTTCTAGTTCTATCAAACGTTTTCTTTATTAATACTATTAAAAAATTGTTTATGTGGGAATTGTCAATCTACTCTACGAAAAATGTTTATTATCTAGGTATATTGAATTATGACTATCAATAAACAATATAGTATTATTTAGCAATATTATATTGTCTATCTCTGTTTTCTTTGTCGATTGTTTAAAGCCATTCTATATTTCTATATTCCACCGAAGATTGTCATATATAAATGGCTTAATATTTGTATTTATTAGCTGCTGTAATGAATGAAGTCGATATTTCATAATGACTAAAAGTTTGAGGATGCATTCTTCTCTTCAAATAAGACAGTGGAATATAGACATCTATTGTGCGTTTTTGTCAAAAGTCTGGGGGATATTAGTGAATGAAACAAAAGACAAAATTACACAGCTGTCATTTTAACGATGCTCTCCGGTTTATGACCTCCAAATGAAAATTAATTATACACAAACGTCAGACATCATTGACCCACAGTGGAATACCATTCGCTTCGTATCGACCAAATGGAAGTTTCAGTCTTGTATATTATATATATGAGACCTTACTTTAACTGTATATAACACGTAGAATGATCGGTGGATAAAGAGCCCCGTCTTAATGTTGCTGATATTCTGAAACAGCGTCGCTACTTCATTTCTCACGAACTCAATCTGTCTCACTCTTCCTCTTTCTCACTGGGTATGCGTGTGAGTGTGTGTGTATGTGTGTGTGGAGGTATGTGTACAGGCACGTCAGTCTATATGGTTGAACGTATACATGTACGTATGTAGATTGACACTGTATTCAAGTGAGGAGTATCTAGAAAGAGAACTCTTCGGACAATAGGTAATGTTATATAATATATACCCGTTGTGCATTGGAAACAACTTTACCAACCAACGACTTTTTTCAGGCAAGATTTTTACAGAGGTGATTAAAGCATGATAAACAACTTTTTTTTTAGTTTCGTAAAGAAGTTGCGTACCACCTATTATGGTATCGGAATTTTCAGTCTAATCAACGGAGTTCTCTGTACAGGTGTCATATTACAGTCACTCTCCTGACCCGTTTTGTACACAATTAATACTTAAACGTATATAAATAAATAGATAGAAAGATAGATAGATAGAGAGAGAGAGAGAGAGATAGATAGAGAGAGAGAGAGAGAGAGATAGATAGAGAGAGAGAGAGAGAGAGAGAGAGTATGTGTCTGTGCGGGAGAGATAGAGAGAGAGATATGAAGTTGAAAAGGTGATAGGTGTTTATATATTGGCTATTTGAAGAGGTTTTTTACTCTAGCTAATAGTTCAGAATGCACTTCATTCATACATACATACATACTGAAAGGTGTAATTATTCTGCCATTATATACTGATACTTTCCGAATTCACACTCTTTTCCAAATTTCAATTTTCTATACGTTTGAAAATACTATACTACGATTACTGCGGTGATTTTAACAAGCAATGAAAACTAATAAGCCTTTCCACAGACGATCAGATATAATATATATCTGTCTATCTATCTATCTACATACATATACATACATACACACACACACACATACACACGCGAACGCACGCGTATAAGAAGTAATACATTCAACGAGGAGATGAGACATTGTTAAAGTTATGGTTGTTGAAAAAAAGCTGACTCAGGAACTTCAACTGTTATATCAATCAAAATAAAACATCATCTGCCGTGCTTCTATAAGCATATGTTGAACGATTAGAAGCATCATCATTTGAATTTAAATGTTGCTATCACATTAATTTATTTAAATTAAATCACGTCAAGATTTGCTGAAAGTATATTATGTACATCGTCTAAAAGGAATTAATCTGACAAAATCTGTAAAACGTCACGGTAAATGTTTAACTCTATTTATTGTTAACATTTTCAGTGTAGGATCGAATACTTCAGAGACTAATTTGTCTTTCATCTCACTGGGATCGATAAAATGTTATGGATACGTCATCCCAAGAAATGTTTATTAGCATAATATCTTTATGTGTTACATATTAACGTAGGAAAAAACTTGTTGATGTTTTAGAATAAACATAGCATCAGATTAAATACGCCGAACGTTTATCATACATGAATTTATTAACATTAAAATATTCTAAATATTTTTTCAGGCTTCCTCTTAAATACGAATGATTTTAGAGCAGACAGACAAGGAAGATAGTTATGAATACGGTTACAAATTGCCTCTTAAACCTGTGTTTAAAGGTTCGACTCCGATTTACGAATCGTTGCAAAGATGATCGAAAAAACAATAACAGCAAAGGTACTACTGTAGATTTCTAACTAGAAACTCATTTTACGTAGTAAGTCTGAGAGAAACAAAACAATGGTTAAAGACTTTGTTGGTCCAATCCAGCACTATTTCGTCAAGTTCAACACAACCGTACAAGATCGGTGACAGAATCGCCAAAACGGCTCTTAAAAATGTGATGCAAGAAAACATTTCACGAGTGTGGTCCAACAGATACTCAGTCCCCAAATTCTCTGACGTAAGATGTTGTAACGAGTAAAACAATGGCTGAAAATTATGCTGTTTACAATCATTGAGTTGTATCCAGGAAAGAGCATTAATATTGTAGGACATATTGCCTATTGGATTCACTTTGGATGACAGTGACAAATGGATGCCAGTGACGGCGATGCTTAGAGCAGTATAAAACAAACACAGGCCCATTCGGACATTGAAACGAAGAACACATCCAAAAATCCACACATAATATAGGTGTATCATTGTTAACGTGTTCTTCTGTGTGTGTGGTTGTGTGTGTGAGTCTATATATGGATATATATATATATATATATATATATATATAT
>NC_068995.1:54850188-54852222 GCF_001194135.2 Octopus bimaculoides | reverse complement strand
TATATATATATATATATATATATACACTCAAACACACACCTCCATATTTATACATATATATAAAAATATATATACATATACATATATTTCTATGGATAGATAATGAACAACATGAATTACATCATCAACTTCATTTGCTAAGGGCTATTTCCACTATAAGAAGCAGCGAATGAATTTTCGGCATTTTATAGCTTCTTCGCTGTCATTAAATCGAAGAGTATATTTATTTCGAAAAGCATTTAAACAAATAGAACAAAAAATTACCATTGCAATGATACACGCACCTGCACAGACATTCGCACGCACACGGACACACATATAGACACACACGGACCCATACACAGATTCAGACACACACACACACACACACACATACACATATACATACACACACACACACGTACACACACACACACACGCACACACACGCACACACACACACACACACACACACACATACTCTTTAGCTAGCTTCAGTTTTAAAACTGCGGTCATGCTGGGGCACCGCATTAACGTATAATGAAATATGCAGATTTGCATGAACATATGTATTTACGCAGGTGAATATATATGTATCTTCGATATTATTTTGAAACGTCGATGGTTATTATGGACTTCCAGCAAGACATGTGCAATGACAATGCAGTGTGCTTTTTATACTGGCACCGGTTGTGCGAAGTGTTCATTTGCGGACTACAGTTTAAGCCTATCTGCGAATTCAAGTACTCAGTGATTTTAATTTCTACTTGGCAAGCATTTTAAAATATCCCTACAACCGCTTATGCTTCTTTCTCTGTTCGTGTATTGATATTCAATGCATGTTCTGTTAACAACTACTTGGCATTATTTCATCTCACAGCTCACCACTTTAAATTTTTTTTATTTTCAACTGTTGAATGCTGCTTTGCCAGTGTTTTATCAAGAATTGTTATTTTATTGCTTGTCATAGCGCCATATGTGTGCCCCTCCGAATTTCTGTCCTCATAAGTTCCAGAAAACAAGGATCAATTTTTACTGAAATTTTCTACAAATGCGCTCCAGATGGTATTGTTTCTGGTTATATCAGAATTTATTGTGAAAGCATTTTACGTAGGTGGCGAGAAGCGCTCCGGGAAATAAACATCGGCTGCACTTGTTACCCCATAATTCTCATAAAAAATATATATTTTTTCCTTGAAATTTTATACAAATATTTCCCTCAGTTTACAGATTACGGTTAATCATTTCCGAGTCAAGAAGTAAACATTAACCCAGATTGCGATTATATCGGAAAAAGAGATGAATAAAACATAGATGAGCTAGTACAGAAATATGCTGATACACATCACATATCTTTAAAGTGAAATCTAAAATCACAAAAAAATTGTGAAGTGTGCTATTGTCTGTGTTTGTCTACGTGTGCTTGTGTTCCATTTGTCTTTTCACATCAAATTCTGATATAATAAAATGTACACATTTATGTATTTACAGCAACATTTCATTTAAAAATACGCATTTCTCTGAATGTTGAGACGAAACAAAATGGACACGTATCAATTTTCTGAAGACGCCTCTCACCCCACCTCCGCTTCTTTTCTTCACAATCAAGACCTACATTAAACGCATGTGTAATTACATTAAAAAAAAATATCCATTTTTCTGGACCTTATGATCAAATTAATTCGTTGGGGCATATGTGATCGTATGCTCGTCGCTTTGACATAACTAATACCAAAATTACATTTCTATTAAATATCTACATATTCGAGTCACTTTCATTTTGTATGTAACACTGTTTGATTATATAACTACATATTATATATAAATAAACACTTCTCTTTTTTCGTTCGGTTTGCGCCAAAAGGGTGCGAATATGCTGTGTTATACCATAGAAATACTGAATGAACTAAACAAAGCAGAAAAAGACACGTGCAATAGAGAGTCACTAAAGAGGTCACAGGTGTGACGAAAATTTCCAGACAAGAGATATAAAATAAAAACAGTAATAAATCTGAAGTTTAGAATCAATATATAGTGCGTGTGTTTATTTGCAAC
>NC_068995.1:54849301-54850178 GCF_001194135.2 Octopus bimaculoides | reverse complement strand
TATATATATGCATGTATATGACACACGCAATCTCTGTCCCAGTGTGTTCCCAAACGCAGCAGTATTTGAGACCATAGATACCTTAAGAGTCATACATTGGAATTGAACTATTACCTCGTATTAAGGAAACATACTGTTGAATAACAAACATTGCGTAATTCTTGACATGTGAATGCTTAATCATAATTACAATTCGCAACATTTATTACGCTTAATAAATATCATACGTGTAAATTTAAATAAGCTTTCAATACAGTATATTCTGTGAATAATCTACGCGATTGAAACCAAATAATGTCTCCCTACATATAGTTAGATTTTCGGAACACATTCTTTTTATGACCTATTCATAAATATAATAACACGTCATAACAATGTTCATGCCTTCGATTACTGTTGGGGAGAAGGGCGAAGGTCTATCATAATTTCTATGTGTATATAGTGTATGAATTATGTACTCAAGATATCAATAATGCAGTGTCATTTTACAACATATCACCCTTGAGAAACAACTAATCATCTAATTTCCACCGCTGCTTTAATCGCTAATTGACTTTTTCGATGAGTCATCTCGGTATATTGTACGTTAGACACTGATTGTTATTGCTTCCATATTAGCAGCCTCAAGAGAATAATTGAGATAAGAATCGAAATGAACAAAAGATTCCGTGTACAAGATTGCAAGATATGGAAAAAACGTTCTACATATTAAAACATATACTAACAAATAGGAATGTACACACGCACAAGCACACACACACACACATAAATATACATACATATACACATATGTAGGTTTATATGCGTGTGTGTGTGTGCGCGTATCTGTTTAATTAGAGAGAGAGAGAGAGAGAGAGAGAGAGAGAGAGAGAGAGAG
>NC_068995.1:54842518-54849291 GCF_001194135.2 Octopus bimaculoides | reverse complement strand
GAGAGAGAGAGAGAGAGAGAGAGAGAGAGAGTGATAGAGACAGAGACAGACAGAGAGACGGGCAGCATATATGTAAAAATATTCGTATCTCGATAAAACAATTCCTCTTCGTGAGTTGTTTAATCTTGCGGGAATTCGCATATATGGACATTGAAATGACTTCTATGATAAATATTTAAACAGCTCCATATTAATTCGCATTTATGTATGGAAAAAACAAACGCACAGAAACACGTACACACACATATATTAAATATAGTTTTGAAGCGTAAAGGCGATTTTCTTAAAAACATTACTTTTCAAAAAGATGTTATGAAAATGTTTATTAATTATATATATATATATATATATATATATATATATGTATGTATGTAGATATAAAAAATAAGCAACAGCATATGAAGAATTGATGCAGTAAGGCTGTTTCAAGCGGCCCCATTTAATTGAGCAATGCAGTCATTACATCAATTCAAATGCAGTGCAAAAATTTCAATCAGTCGGACGCACTAAAATAATTTTACTCAAATGCTCCAACAGAGCAAGAAGTTGGAAGAAATCCATGTTGTCGCTATTGTAGCTAAGAATATATTAGTCTTCCAAAAAAAGCATGAGACTTACTGGGGTCATGGCTTGTAAACTATTGTGGTTCATTTCCAATTTATTTGTCTTTTATCTAAGCCTAGAGGACTGAAGAGTTGCAGACAATTAGGTAAGATATTATGTAAGTAGTTAACGACGAAACCGGTCTATGATTAATTCTTTACGTTTTGAATCTTTTCATTTGTCTTACTCGCTTACGTTCTGGTGCTTGCTGAATTTTCTTGAGAACAATATTTTCTTAGTGGTCAGACCGTAGGTGGTCTTCTTTTAGCAACAGGGATGCCCACTTATTGGTCTTATATGGATGTAATATAAATTTTCTGAATCTTCAGATTCTTCAATTTGCTAGGCCACTGGTTTTAAATTGATATTAATGAAATTAATATTCAATTTTTCACCCTTATTATTTAAATTTATATATATATATATATATATATATATATGTGTGTGTGTGTGTGTGTGTGTGTGTGTGTGTGTGTGTGTGTGTGCTTGTGTGTGAGTTTATGATAGAAACATTCACCTTAATATATTCGAAAAATGGCATTGTGAGTGATTTGATAACTTTAGTGACTTCTGTGTTATATTCCTATACGTATGCTCGGGTGTCCTATATATGATGAAAAAAGCAAACGAACAAACAAACAAAATATCGAGACCGCCGAAGAGAAGAACAATTGTTCGATGCACATGCTATTCATATTTTATCATATTTTATGTTTACCAACTGAATATAATCGGAAATATGTCACCGATTAAAAAGCTTTAGATCTTTGCATCAAACCGGTTAAATTACTGCTGCAGTATTTGTAGGTTCATTGTATTTTTAACATATTAAATAGTGAAGAGAAATAAAATAGTTTAGCATTGTATTGCTAATTATCGGTGAATGGCTTCTAAACTTATATAACGTATAACCTCAATTGAATATACATGAAGACTTTACTTCATAATTAATCTAAGTTATACACAAACTGTAGGAAAACATGTAGAAACAAGCTACTCACGAAACGCATAATATATGTGTGTGTGTGGGGGGGGGTATGTGTGTGTGTTTGTGTGTGTTGAGTACGTGTTTATGTATTTTTGTTTCTGTGTCAGTGTTAGTGTGCCTCAGTTTCTGCAAGTGTATATATGTGTGTGAAATTCTACATATGAATGGTTGCATTCTATTCAAATCTATTGCTAAACAGAATGAAAAAGTAAAAAAGAAACAGCAGACATTAAACTAATACATTATCTTCCAAATCAGCCACATATTTCAAAGTAAATAAATGAAATATTTCTATGGCATGAAAGAAAGCTGGAAGCTAAAAGGAAACAAGAGGTAGGTAGCTTATCACAAATGATAAATTATAAGACAGATTATCCTACATTCGCATACATCTACACTAGTGAGAGCTGCACTTCAGGTATAGCTGAGAGCACAGTTAAATATTGCATTCTTTGTATCCGTTAGAAGCACAGAATAGAAAGTACACTGCTTTCTTATATCAGACAAATATTCCAGTTGAGTATATAGAAGACTGGACTATATATCAAATAAAATATTTTCATAGAAATATATGCGCATGTTATTTAGGCGCAGGAATGGCTGTGTAGTAAGAAGCTTGCTTTCCAACCAAATGGTTCCAGATTCAATCCCACTGCATTGCATTTTGGGCAAGTGTCTTGTACTATAGCTTCGGGACCAACTCTTGTGAGTGGATTTGACAGACGGAAATTGAAAGAAGCCTTTTGTGGGGGCAACCAGATCGAAATCACTGAAAGAAATAAAAGAATAAAAAGAGTGCCAAGATGATCTGTAAAGTGGACCGAGATAGCATGGTCGAAGCACTTAAATTTGATTTGGTCATTCTACATGGACTGACTGTTGCAGAGTGTAGCGAGTCTAATTTCGTGATCACATTGGCTATATTGATTCTGTTTTTCACCCTTTTGGGGTCGATAAATAAGTACCAGTTGATCTCTGGTTTCGCTGTAATCGGTGTAATCCCTGCCCCGGAATTACTGACCTTGTGCCAAAATTCGAGACTAATATGTACAGGTATATTTTTTGCGTCAGAAATTTATGCCGAGAAACAGTGTTATACCATATATCTGTGTATCATACAAGGACTTCACGTATTAGGCTTGAAGAGATAACTGCTTAATTTCACGCAAAATACACTTCTTTCGTAGTTTTATAGGGATTTAACGTAAAACTATCTTACCATTGACTGCGAATCGACAATGATATTTATTGCTTGAATGCGTATTATTATAAATTGTGATATGTAGTTAAAATCGACGAAATCTAATTTAATATTGGTTTGTTCTGAAATTTGAATTTGCTGATACTAAATAGTCTACATACACACACTGACCAATACGCGCGCGCGCACACACATACATGCACGAAGAAACGCGCGCGCGCATGCGCATGCACGTGCATACGCACACAGCACACACATGCACGCATAGACACATGCATACACATGCGTATTCATTCATATGTACATATGTATATGTGTATACATGTACGCATGGATTTTAAAATTGATTCGAACATCCTTTGTGCAATATTGACGGAATATTTTCCACATTACATAAGTGATGTAGAGCTCCAGGCGGTGTTGGAGAGAGTAGAGATTGATATTTTTTAGCCGACCCCAATAGTCAATGCGTGTCATGCCGTCTATATTTCTTGTTATTGATCAGTGGAGTGCTTTCACTTTCATAGTGAGTTGCTCCGTATGGGGAGACCACAGAGAGCAACAGTATTCAAGGCAACAGTAGAGTAGAGAAGAATGATGGTGTGGGCATCTCTAGACTGAAAAGAATCCAGGAGCACGTATTGCGGGCCTGCTGTTTACGTGAGAACTCCTACTTAGATTGTTATCAACAATTGCTCCAACGTCTCTGGTGTTGTTGGATTGCATTTATATGTATGTATACACGCACACACACATGTAGTGATAGAGAGTGAGAGAGAGACAGACAGACAGAAATAGATGTAGATGCATATGGGTATAAATATATTGTAAGATATAGATTCGCTAAAGAGTACGTTGTCTGTGTTATTGTATTGTCTACTTAGATCTATGTGTATACATTTAAAGTCATTTGTAAGGAGATTAATTTAAAGAAGCATCGAATTATCTTCCATAATTATCAGACTGTCATAATTACATATCTCTTGAATAAATCGATAGAGATGTTATTCTTCCATTAATACGACGAATTTGCAAGCAATAATCAAGTATTTTAACTATAAGTGTGTCTCACGCTTTTCACTTCATTGGTAACAACATAATATACACAATGAAGTTCGGAAGTTTACACCAATTCTATAATATAAATTAAGTGATTCAATTCATTTAACTTAGATTGTTCAAGGAGAAAATATTTTATTGGGTTAAGTAAGTAGCTGGGGACAGCATGACAATAAGAATTAAATATTATATATACATTTGGGTACATTAAATAAATATTGACATATTAATTCTTTTGAGATTTGTATATTGCATTTTATAAATATAGGGCAAATATGATACTGTACGTATACCTCCGGAAAAAAATCAATATATATATATATATATATATATATATATATATATGGATAGTTAGATAGAGAAAAATAATATATATTTGTGTGCGCGTGTGCGTGTGTCTTCCGGTGTTCACTATTTTCCTCTCGTTCTTATCTAACGATACTCCATATTAGTTTCTCACTCGGTTTTCATGTATGTCTCCACTGTCCTGTTTTTGCTCCCAGCTTAGACTCTCCAGAAATCCTAAATTTCATTTGGGAATTTATGGGAGCAACTGTCTTCTAAGACTCAGAGTGTCGTTAAATGCTCGAAATGAGAAGATAGACAGCTGACAACTCATGAATGGCCGTTTTCTATGGTACTTGTCCTGTTTTCCATTTTTTCTCTCGTTGTTTGCGTAATTAACTCGTGTGATTTCTCACCCCATGTTGTTTACACAGTTGGTGACGTCCTATACCCATATATTCATATATATAATACAAATTTAGTGAGTGGAGTAGGTAAAATCCAAGCTATACCTTCATTATAACACCTACGGTGTGCTCGATGCCTACTAACCTCTAGACTGAAAAGAATCCAGGAGCACATATTGCGTGAGAACTCCAGCTTAGATTGTTATCAACAATTGTTTCAACGTCTCTGGGGATTGTTGGATTGCATTTATATGTATGCATACACACATATAAAGTCTTTCAAGTGTCACTAAAACAAATGTGACTACCACATCTAATAGGAGGTGAAACGGGAGGAAGACTCAAGCCTTTTAACAAAGTTGCAATCGTTTCGTATGAAATATAATGTCGCATTTCAATAGATTACTCAGTAGCTAATCATGAAGAGTCGATTCCACCTCAAAGGACACCGTTAAGTTTGGTGTTGATAAGAAACCTGTGTGGTTGATATTTTTAGAGAAGTCTTGTCTTGCCACTTATCAATATGATTGCTAAACTTATGTTAGTAAATCTGATTTTAGCGCAGACGGATCAGCAATGTTTTAAGCGTTCTTGGGATGTATTTTTCTATTCGAACCTATATATGAACATTTGTACATAACTGAATCAGTGTAGTATGAGTAATATATGTTTGTCTAACTACATTTTTTTTTTTACAGATTACCATTCTAACATTTCACAACATACAAAAGATGATAGAAAGTACTGAACGAACACTGCATTATTATCGGGAAAAGAAAATGAAATTGTTAAATTTTCTGTGCATGAAGTAAGAGAACTTTGTTGCTATAATAAAATACAAATGTATCTTCATATCATTTGTATGGACTTCCTACAGAAAGCCATTATTACAATTTTTGTATCAGTATTTAAATAATAGGCTACAAATTGTTTTGTTTTGAATGATTTTCAAAATATATATTCCTAGATGTACTTCGTCATTTGGCTATGTACTACAAGATATTTTTAACACAATGGGTTTTTATTGAGTATCCGTTTATAACATGTGTTAAAATAAAACATGTTTGGATTCCGTGTATGGAATATTGCCTGAGAAAAATAAAACATAAATCCAATACATAACGAAACAATGAGCGATTGTGGACACTAAATAGCAACAGAAGTAAATGTGTGTTAATCAATATAAAAACAATAACATGGAAGCCATATAAATTGATGCAAATAAATGATTCTGTTAGTTGAACAAAACACATAACCTTAAGATATTCTGTTTCCATTCTTATCTATTTCATTATTTCATTTAGAGACTATTTCCCGTCCATCGTTTACAACTATTTGAAAAGTGCAAATGTGAATCGATTCTCGCGTAACGCTAAACTACATACCGGTTTAAGTGTTCGCAATACACCCATTAACTCGTTCTTGAATGTTATAGTGGGATTTCTTTTAATTTGTCTGTTTAAGGAACAATTACTTGGAATATAGATTCTTCCATTCGTGAACAACTTGCTTTTGCGACAGAAATTTAATTATCACATTCCCAGGATGCCGTATAAGTTAAATCTACTATATCATCGGAGTGGTGACTAAAACACTTGAATATCAAATTAATTCTGAATGCTTTTCTGTGTTTTTTTTTATGCCTTCTCTTCTCGAACATTGTGAATATCTAAACTTTCGCTATGGAAGCAAACATAATAACCAATTTCGAAACGAAATTAAGAAGCCAGTACACGAAATATGAACCAATTTGTTGAATAGCATGTGTAATAGGGAAACACTAAATAGATGGCAATTCTATATTACAAAAGATATTACTATTACTTGTATCTCAACTGATATTTCAGGATTAAGAAAATGCAGAAAATAACGTTACAACGTTTGCCGAATAAGAAAATGTATGATGTTCAAAACGTTTTAACCGTAAATTTTAGTGGGAACGAATCTAAAATAGATTAGTAAGTAATATCTCAATATCACGTTCAACAAATATTCTTTCCTACTATTGGTAGAAGACTGATATTTTGGAGGGGCAAGTTAGTCGATTGCATCGACTCCAGTGTTTAATTGGTATTTTATGTTATCGACCGGGAAAGGAATATGAATTCAAAACGTTACCGCGGAGAAAATGCTGTGATGCTTTTTTATCAGGCGTGCTAACAGCTCTCCCTTAAATTACAAGGTACAAAAAGAAAATGACCCTCCCCAGTCACAGCAGTATATGTATATA
>NC_068995.1:54841619-54842387 GCF_001194135.2 Octopus bimaculoides | reverse complement strand
TATATATATATATATTCATATAAATAATACAGAATGGGACAAGAACGCAAAACATCGAGACAGATAGGTGATACAAGAAAGGGACAACACATTCAGATAGACGATACAAAGAAAACACGCACGGGTCATTCGGAGTTTTCTCTCTTCAGTCGAGATCCAGATTATCTTTTGAATTCCGGCTGGTTATTCTCAATATTGCTACAAAGAAAAACTAAGCTAAGAGCATTAGATTCCTTGGAAGAAAGCAGCGAATGTATACACAAAGAAGGACGGGAAAAAAACAATGTTACACAAATACAGTAGGAATAATAACAGAGTAAAACAACAAATATCTTTCGACTAAGGACGAATAAAATTAAGCTGGCATCTAAGGATATAAGGCCTTTCAACCGAGATACAAGATTTCACAGGCACAGGGAGGAATAACGATGCTGCATACTCAACGGCCGGCCAAAGAAGAAGGTCAGGCCTGGCCGAACACGGGTCACGTGGGAAGAGAAGATAGAGAGGTAGAGACATAGGTACAAAAGAATTAAGGAGGGGCGTGAAAAAATGACAAGGACACAGTGAAGTGAAAACGCAGGGAGAGGAGAAGACAAGGAAATGTGGGCGAGGGGGAGTGAAAGAATGAACGGTGGAATGAACGAATAAGGGTGAAGGGGTTGATAGACAGAAATAGAGTCATACAAGATTTTGAAAAATGTATGCTTACATATAAGAGACAGGCGTACGTACGCCGCTTATATATATATATATATATATATATAT
>NC_068995.1:54840196-54840742 GCF_001194135.2 Octopus bimaculoides | reverse complement strand
TGTGTGTGTGTGTGTGTATAATACAGAATGGGACAGGAACACAAAACACCAAGACAGCTAGGTGATATAAGAAAGGGACAGAACATTCAGATAGACGATACAACGAAAACAAGATCAGGCCATTCGGAGTTTTCTCTCTTCAGTCGAGACCCAGATTATCTTATATATGTATGTATGTATGTATGTATGTATGTATGTATGTATGTATTGATATGTCTTGCAGATTTCCAACGGTTGGTATACAGATAAAATCTTCACCATTGTTCTGATAATGCACAATATAGTTCTCATAGATTTGCATCTCTACACACATCTATCTTCTGCTTTTTTTAAAAATGATTTTGTTATATTTAAACTCTGGTTCTATTGTCTTACTTACAATGTTATACTGTTTACTATTCTGGAAATAAATATTTATTTCTTATTAGTTGCGGCAATTTCATTTAAAATATTAAAATATTCTGAATAAAAAATAAAAGTTTTCTAAACCTGTGGAGGGAAATTAATGCCTGACAATAGAACATCATTTGAATTCTTAGCAGATAA
>NC_068995.1:54832996-54840186 GCF_001194135.2 Octopus bimaculoides | reverse complement strand
TATATATATATATAATATTATATTATATCATATTATTTTCGAATAGGTTTGATGTGCATAGCAAAAGAATTATGTAAGGTGCTTGAACAAGGATAATACGTATCATTATACTTTGATGATATACTAGAATCACACGAATATATGCGAAATTCTGATACAAATTAATATGTAGGTGAAATGTTTACTTATATATATATATTATAAGTTACAAAACGTAGGAGATGCTAAATTCAGTGAGAAAAAAGAGATAACATTCTATCTTCAATCGATATGCACTAGTAATATACATGTTTTCTAGTTTAACAATAGAGAAAAATCTATTAAATGATAAATGGAAATATATGATGTATACAAAACAGGAAATATTACAAGAGTATTTAAATAGCATTCATTGTTTCCCTGTATATAATTCAATATTATTTATCTAAGTGTTATTTTAATTTTTAATACCTGTCAATATATGCGCATACATATGCACACACGCACACGCTCATATATTTACAAAGGCCACCATATATGTGTGTGTGTGTGTGTGTGTGTGTGTGTGTGTGTGTACATATGTGTGTGTGTGCGTGTGTGTGTCTATGTATGTATTTACATTAGATTCTAATGTAAATACATTAGATTCTCCATGGGTGAAAACAGATAATAATTATAGTATCGTACATTAGACATGATGTTCTGTTTCTGTTGACATTAAATCTGTAACGTTATCTTAATTCTTAAAATTTATTCATGTAAGTATATTTATTGAGAAAAATCAGTTCGTTATGTCTGCAGATTCCAGAAAGGATGTATAAGTAAATGTAAATGTGCGGATGCGAACATGTTTCAGTAGATCAAAATGTATGTTCGTGAACATAAGTTAACGAGTCGAAACATGTTTGTCATGGAGATTTGGGATATTTACACTAATATCTCCGAAATAATTTTTCAAAAGTTACCATATAAAAAAGAATTTTAATCAATTATACCCTGAACCGCAAAAGAAACGCCATTTTTCTAAATGTCATGTTTATATGGTAATTTCTGAAAAATTCTTTCGGAGATATAAGTGTAAATATTCCAAGACAGGATGGTTTATGGCTCAGACCCAAATTGCAGGTAAACTTTCAACTTTCCATGAAACGAGACGCCAACACGCAGCTGCGTTGAATGCTGTGGATGGCAGTAGCAAACAATTGTCATGAAAATCGAAATCGAACTGCATCTAGTGGAGGTTATGAATATACAAATCAACTTTAACCGGGTTCTGGGCATTCGTAGTTTACGCATCAAGTATGACCTGATTGTCAGTAGCGCAGAGACATCAAGCCTGCGGCCGATTTCAATCGTAGCGGCGTGCAATAGTAGTTGCGAAAGCTTACAATATCCATGTCGGCACCATCTATCGCCTGCAACAGCGATGCAACAACACCAACAGTACAGCAGACCGTGGCTCGCTGGGTCACCCCGGTACACTACGCACAGGTAGGGCCGCTTCATCCACCTGCAGCACCTCCGTGATCACCTCAGACCGGCCGGCGGGACAACTCGCGAGACCATTGGCACTGGACAGCGACTCATCAGCGACGTCGACTGGCCGACAACAACCTGCGTTGCTGTAGTACTGCTCGAGGGCCTGTCCTCATTACCCACCACCGTCAGGGACGATTACAGTGCGCTACACAGCACGGATATTGGCGGCATCAACAGTGGAGGTCGATAGTCTTCTCTGACGAGAGCTGGTACTATGTTTGCAGCTCGGATGGTCAAAGTGCATGCAAGAAATTGACTTTATCAGATTTATCAAAATTTATCTGTTATTATTATTGTTGCCGTTGTTATTATTTTTCTTCTATTAATTTTGCTTCCATTTCTTGCTGTGTGCCTTTCCATCCGTATACATTGATAGGACATTAAACTAAATGAAATTAATTTATGTGAACTAAATACATAAATACAAAGAAAAGATTGAAAAGCATCGCCAATGCTTTTCTCGGTACGTATGATATTCCATTTAAAACAATCTTTTGTACTTCTAACGCGAATGGTAAGCTACTGCTCATTCTCAAATAGTTTTTCTTTCTTTCTTTTATTATTCCTAGCACACCGAAAATCACTGGTATTGTAAGCGCCATGAGATGCCACATTTTCTCAATTTGAATGTGCAAATCTTTATACCTTCTGAGCTTCTCAAATTCTTTTGCCGAGATATTATGATCATTAGGTGTACGTATGTCGAACAATAAATAGACTGTATTGCTTTGGTCTTTCACAATGATAACGGGTTTATTAGCTTTGATAGTTTTGTCTGTAAGTCCAAAAGAATCGTTACATTTCTTCCCTCGGTTACAGCCTCAGGATGGTGATTATACGTCTTGTCGGTAGCTTTGATTTTATAATACCGACATATTAACCAGCTTGGCCAAATCTGTCATGTCTTGATTTATATTCCACTGGTGCTAAGACTTTATATCCAGAGATTAGATGACCCACTCTTTCATTCACATAATAGCAGAAACGGAATTTTGAATCTACTCCATTTTTCATCACAATGGCTTGGTGCCAGGTCAGTAAGCTTTGACCTTCAGCAGCTAAAATGAAGTTTTCACTCTCTGTCCTCAGCCTTGAGCTCCGTTACCATTAATTTCCGATTTCTTTGCAAGGAAAGTTGCCGCACTTTCCTGTACACTTATATACATGTCAGGTACATTAGTGACTAAATTCGATTGATGTAGTGGCTAGCATTGTGGAGAAAAAATCATGAATAAAGAATTTAGAATGGCTAGGTTTATGTATTAATATATGGCTTAGCGAATTAGATATACAGAGAGGATTACATGATGTAATAAAGATGAATAAAGTGTATTCCTTTGGTGTATTATCTTAAAGGTTTATGAATTCATAAATGTACACGATTTTGTTTGAAAATTAAAGTTTTCCTCTCTATAAAATATAATATTTCCATATACCACAAACATATAGTACTAATAAGTTAAATTTGAGTATATTGTAATATAAGATCAAAATGAAATTTCAATAAAATTTGATTTATTATAAATCTGCAAATAGATCGCATATTAATGAAGTAATATTCAGCAAGTTTAAAGAGATATCTAACAATTTGAATCTCAATTAATACTTTGATTTCAATTAATTAACATTAGTCATAAATGTGTTACTGTAATTTATCTCATCATTGATAGGAAAATAAATTGAATAACCATATGATTTCATATTTATTGCCAACCAAACGAAAATATTTCACCAGTAAACACAGCGTTGTGTCCTTCGTCGTGAATTTTCAAACGATTGCTCAATGGTAAGTAAATAAGTTATCGGGGCGCGCAGAATTAGGATCTAGACAGTGAAATATAACCATGTATGTGTTCGTTTGTGTGCATATATCTGTGTACGGCTATGAATGCGTGTACGTATATAGACATATGGGTGCATATATGTATGTATGGACGTATGAACTCCTTATGCAGTTGTTGAAATAATATTGAAAAGATCGGCTGCTTCCCCAATCATGTTAAGATGTGATATATCTGTCCCTGTGTCAGTACTTTTGGCAATCATGCCCTGTCACACTGGTAAATTCGAGGGACGACTGTTTGGCATTATAAGTGGATGTTGCCGATGCAATTTCCGAAAACATTAAATTCAGGAGCTCAGTCGCGAAGAATTAACTCTTAATAACAGGTCTTTAACAGAAACAAAAAATCATAGTAGGTAGAGTCAATATTAATAGTAATTACGAATTATGTTGAATGTACGATCTGTGCAGGAATTTTATTAAATTCATATTAGCAATATTTGGAAGAAGAAGAAAAGAAAAAAAACCTAACGTGAATTCAATTTGCTGCTTCGTTTAAAATGTAATGTTTGTATACCACTTAGCAGTCTCTCCATATATTCTGAAAACACACTTAACGAAACGCAGCTCCGGGTCAAAACAGAATATCAATAATTTCAGCACGTTTCTATACTATTGAAATGTTTTGGTATCGAAGGTCGAGCGCTCATATTTTGAGGATGCGCATAACATTTGTGCGTGTGTGTGTGGTTGTGTGTGCGTGTGTGTGGTTGTGTGTGCGTGTTTGTGTGTCTGTCTGTTTTTGTCACAAGAAATTTGAAGATGTATATTGGTCTCTGGGATCTTAAGGTACAATCTGGTTTTCTAACTGCGTAATATTTAGCAACGGTAGTTATGAATTGTAATGTTATATTAAACTTATTTTTTTGTTTTGTTTTTACTCCGCTTCAAAAGAATTTTGAAGAATCCTCGTTTACATTTATTGCATTGTTTGACAGAGCAGCAAAAGCAAATTTAGTTTATTAGATACTTCAATATTGTTTCAAATGTAAATCCATGACTGAATGACGAAGTTCAGTTACAAGACAAAGAATGCTTTCACGGAGAGGTGTTTTGCCTTTTATTCTTTTGGGGGTCGATGAAAAAACCACAGCAGTGGAATTTATGTAATTGACAACCCGCTCCCCTGAAGTCGCTGGCCTTGTGCCAAAATTAGAAATCATCATCATCGTCATCATCATCATCAACATTATCATCATTATTCTGAGTAAGGCGGTGAGTTGGCAGAATCGTTAGCACGCCGGGCAAAATGCTTAGCGGTATTTCGTCTGTCGTTACGTTAGGAGTTCAAATTCCGCCGAGGTTGACTTTGCTGTTCATCGTTCCGGAGTCGATAAAATCAGCACACGATACGCATTGGGGTCGATAGAATCGACTTAATCCATTCCTCCAAATTTGAGGCTTTGTGCTTCCAGTAGACAGGATTATTATTATTATTATTATTATTATTATTATGGTTTTATAACTAAGTAATGTCTAGCAGTAGTATATCGTCCGTCTTCACGTTCTGAGTTCAAATTCTGCCTTTGAGGTCGACTTTGCCTTTCATCCTTTCGGAGTCTATAAAACAAGTAACGTATGAATTCTTGGGTCGACGTCATTCAGCCCTTCACCCAAATTTTCTTGTACCAAAAGGTGAAAAGAATTATATTACCTTTTATTTCGAACATTATAATATACATCAATGTTTAGTAGGAGACAATACATACCAGTAATATTGTGTTCTCTTTTCATGTGACTATATCACCTGCAAACAATTATAATATCTAATTCTAAGAAATTTTCACAACATTCGTTTTCAGTTTAGTGTTTAAAATTATTTTCTTTCAAAAAAAGTTTCTTCTCCAAATGATGTAATCAATATTTGTTATTGTCTATGTTCACACGAGATATAACAACTCAATTATCTTCTGTGTTTCTCTTTTTTTGTTTTTAAACGTCGATTGCGATTATTTTACATTCTGTCTAAGTGTTGGCTGTTGAAATCTTGGAAGTTATCTAGTAGTGAAGTATGTTCTTGATAGTTTTCCAGTTATAATTTATTCGTTTTCCTTTTACTACTACTACTACTACTACTACTACTACTACTACTACTACTACTACTACTACTACTACTACTACTACTACTACTATTGTTGCTGCTGCTACTGTTGCTACCGCTGCTGTTGCGACTCATAATAATGATAATAATTATTTACATTATTTACATTTGACCGATATTTGTCCTCATCTTGTTTGTTGTTAACACGTTTCGGCTGCTATACCCTCAAGCCTTCATCAGGTGCCTTGGGGAAATTTGGAACCTGGGTTCTCATTCCTAAGGTATTTTTCGATGTTGTTGTTGTTGTTGTTATTATTATCATTATTATTATTATTGAGGTCACTACCTGAAATAGAACTCGGATTCAAATTGAGATAATGTAATATAGAACTGATTATAATAAAGTTGATGGTGATGATGATGCTTCCGTTACTGCTACTACTACTGCTCTATTACGTCTTGTAGATGGATTATTAAAACTGCTTACACAACTCCCAATTACCTCTCTACTATTAATACACCAGTCGACCACCATCACCACTACTACTACTAATACTACTACTACTACTACTACTACTACTACTACTACTACTACTACTGCTGCTGCTGCTGCTGCTGCTGCTACTACTACTACTACTGCAGGATCAAGGTGTGACTTGGCACAAATGTCGGACAATATATAGCTTTTATAAAGAAATGTAATACAGGTAACTTTGCAATATTGATGAATATACACGTTTATTGCTAATGTTGTGTGCAACTTACTCGTCCCTGCAAGGAACCTGTAATCTCATTAGTGCGTCTTATAAGACGTTCAGGAACGACAGTGTCGGAAATGTCAGCGTAGTACATAAAAATTATCGTTTGTGAAATATTTCTTTGGCCTATCATTTATTGGCGGCCACAATATAATAATTCCATTTGTCTAGTTATGAGTTCCTTTAAGAAAATGTATTTTAGTCATTTTTAGAATCATTGAAAATTAATTTTTATTTGAATTGACGTACATTATTTAACCAACATTTCATTGTTTTTCATCTAGTCGAGCGTATAATAATCAGCGATGAGCTTTCTATTGTATATTTTATTTACATCATTCAGTAATCTCCCTGCAATCGTATTGGAGCACTGCACCGAAGGGTTTCTTTCATCAAATCAGTCCCAGTAAATATTTTCAGTTAGTAAAGTTATTAATACGTTTGAAGAATTGTTAACCAACCGAGAGTTAACAAGTATCTTACTTCGGTTGTGAACATATGGCGGAGTAAAATGCTTCAACGCGAACAATATATGGCGCCTTTGTACATACTTTCTCTCTACGAAATTGAACCACAATGCATTGACCCGCACGGACTTCTGTAGTAGAATGTATTATCAAATAAAATCACAAAGACGTAGTGGCAAATTCAGCTTCCCAACTTTGTGAATTATCTGATGGGATATATTATAGCAGATCATTGGCCACAATACTGACCAAATTTTGATTCAGTCTACGTGTTGTAGACAGGTCACCACATAGGAAGGTTTTGAAAGAACGCCAGAGATTCTGTCACTGTTGTGTAATTTGTTAGTAAGCGGAAAGTATTATTGATAAAAAGCAGACATTATTTACAAAAACTATACATATGACGTTGTAACACGCGTATACAAACATATATGCATAAGATATACACAGAAACATATATGTGTGTGTGTGTGTGTCAGTGCTTTCTTCTCGCTCTGTGTGTGCGTGCATATATATTTATATTTATACATATATATATATATATATATATATATATATATATA
>NC_068995.1:54831557-54832976 GCF_001194135.2 Octopus bimaculoides | reverse complement strand
ACACACACACACACATATATATATATATATATACATATATGTATATATACACACACACACACACACACATATATATATATATATATATATATATATATGTGTGTGTGTGTGTGTGTGTGTGTGCGTATATGTATATATACATATATATATATAATCACATATACATGAACATACACATATACAGTTATACAAACATATCTACTCCCATAATACACATACAGAGATGTGTGTGTGTGTGTTTGGTGAAGTTGCATCCATATATGTGTGTGTTTACGTATGTATATATGTATGTGAATATGTATCTATGTATGTACACACATATAATTTCTATACTCAGGGGAGGCTTATTGAAATATTTTTTGCCCGACGTGTTAACAATGACAAGTATTTAAGATGATAAGCCTTCATGATATTTCAATTGCTATTTTTGTTGCCATCATAAACGCCATTAGCTGGGTGTTTTTTTTTTCCTTCGTTCGAACTAAACGCAACAATGAACAAATAACTGTGGAAAATGTATCATATCTCAAAGAATTCTAATAACACATAAATCACGAAAGTTATGCGCATCACAAATTTAGTCAATAAAAAGCATCATCCATTTTCATTAGCAATCTTACCATTTAGTTGGCTCCTAACTTACGTTACATATGGAAGATCTACATTTTGACGTTAGTTCTCTCCTAATATCATTGTCGCAGCTCAACAAGGAATTAATTTAGTGACAACGCTCTATTCGTCTAGATTATATATGAATATATATGGCTATCCATGTGTGGGTGTATATATATATATATATATATATATATATGTGTGTGTGTGTGTGTGTGTGTGTGTGTGTGTGTGTGTGTGTGTGTGTGTGTGTGTGTATGTGTGTGTGTGTGTATATATAGGGAGAATTCACAATAAAAAAACAAAAGACGAAGACAGGTGGTATAGACAACAAACAGATGTATTAGTTTAACGCTCGGGAAGTGAAAAAGTCTTTAATGTTTCGAGCCTACGGTCTTCCACAGTAAGGAATACAGAAAGAAACAAGGAGAGAAAATAAAGAATGCGTAGTGGCTAGCGATCTATCATGGCGATATATGTTTGTGTGTTCGTCTGTATCTATGCGTGTTTGTGTGTGTGTATATATATGCGTGTGACTATTTGTGTGTGACAACCTATTTGTATAAATATATTCCTTTTCCTATATTCTTTTATTTGTTTCAATCATTTGACTGCAGTCATGGCGGAGCACCGCATTTAGTCGAACAAATCCACCCACGGACTTATTCCTTATAAGCCTATTACTTATTCTATTGCTCTCTTTTGCCGATCCGCTAACTTGCAGGGGACGTAAACGGACCAGCATCGGGTGTCAAGCGATTATGGGAGGACAAAAAAAGACACGAAACACACACACACACACACACA
>NC_068995.1:54828352-54831547 GCF_001194135.2 Octopus bimaculoides | reverse complement strand
AAGCTACTTACCACCCAGCCACTCCCTCCCTACTTTCTAGAAAATATATTAAACTCTGTCAATAGACCTCATTATGTAGTTGAGATTTTTGTGAAATTATAACTATTTTTACATAGTCACTATTACCACAAATCATGCTTTCACCCTGATTGCTAGTAGCTTTTATGTTACCACATTATGTGTCAAACAACAGAGAGATTTTCCCGTTGCTATCATACAACTTGTACGAGACAAGACACTCAAACTCGTTAAACAGAATTACTCTCATTATGGACAAACTGTGATCTTACTTCAGCTGTACTCCTTCCCTATGGGTCAAATTGCATCTGTCCCGGCAGATTTCGCTTGCGAATGCAGGAATCTCACATCGACGGAAAGTCATAGTAAACCAGAATCTCACATTTTGCATATTTTGCAAGTAAATGACGAAGCTTCAAATATGTTTGTGACGCCCGAGAAGAAGCATAGAATATGAAGAAGATATATGTATGTGTGTGTCTCTCTCTATCCGTATATACGTGTGAGCATGTGTCTGCGTTTGCATGTATGTACATATATGTATCTCTCTCCATCTTTCTCTCTCTCTCTCTCTCTCTCTCTCTCTCTCTCTATATATATATATATATATATATATATATATATATATATATATATATATATATATATATATATATATACATATATGCGTGGGTGTCTATGTGTATGTGCATGTTTGTGCGTGTGCGTGTTTGTGTGCGCGAGTATACACACAAATGTGAATGAATATCTATCTTTTATTTTGGTGGGGGAACATAAAACGTAGTGTAGCTGCCGAAGACGTTACACTGAAAAAGAGTCTGTTTTTGAATAACTACATCTGTAGCAAGATAACATATATCCTAATTTATCCGTTAAACATCTAAAACATCTTGTCAAAGAAAAGTTGTCAGTCGCCGGCTGATATTATATGTGTCAACTTTCATATGATTGATATGTATGATCATTGCGACAAATCTGTTTTTTTTTAACAAATAACTTTTGTTTCTGACATACTATATTCAATTTGGCTTGCTTCTGTAAATGTGGAGAGAGAGCGTGTTTCTGTTGACAATATTCTACTTTTTGAGTCATCCTCTCTGTGATGGTAGCATAATTAACTCTGCAAAATTTCTCGACTGTAGTTATATTTTATACTTTGATGTAACCCTGGAGTATTTCACGAAGGCATATGGATGAATATGTCTGCTTATGAATGTTTCGGTGTAGTAAACATTTACTAACAAATATAATACAATGATTTCACAATTTGGTACAAGGCTAGCAAGTTCGGAGGTAGGGGTGAATCGATCGATCCCAGCGCACAACTGGCACGTAATTTAACGATATTGGGGCTCAAATGTTCCTTATTGGATCGACCCCGGAAGGATGAATGTCAAATTCGACATTGGCAGAAATACCGCTCAGAACGTGGTCCGGACAAAATGCCTCTAAACAATTTGCTCGGCGCACTAACCAACTGACACAGCACCATTTATTTGAATCTTAACATTTAAAACTCCTAACGTAAGTTCGTGTATCTACATCACTTTCGTTCTCCATGGGCATATATATATATATATATGTGTGTGT
This sequence comes from Octopus bimaculoides, assembly GCF_001194135.2. Taxonomy (NCBI): domain Eukaryota; kingdom Metazoa; phylum Mollusca; class Cephalopoda; order Octopoda; family Octopodidae; genus Octopus; species Octopus bimaculoides. Next base: position 54,829,939 of record NC_068995.1, on the reverse strand, counting down.
TGATGTGTATGTATGTATATATATACATATGTGTCTATACATGCATGCATATATTTATATAAGGGTATGTTTATATGTATGTAATTAGATATATGTATGAATATGCATACATTCATATGTACATAGATGCCCACATGTATATATGCATAAATCAATACATACAGATTACAAGTTCAGTTTTAGATCTGAAATTATTGGGACACTGGGATATATAACACATTGCCTAAGTACCAATGTTGAGAAATTAGGCTTCTCAAAACCAGAGAGGCGGAATGTGATTCGAAGACCACAGACGTTTATCACTTAAATATACATGAGCTTGTCTAGAAATGCAACTATATGCTTGAAAATACAGAAATAAAGGGAAAATTCAAATCTGCATAAATACATACATATATACGTACGTGCACACATACATACATACATACATACATACATACACGTATACATACTTACATATATAATATACATACATACATATATACATAGTACATACATTCATATATACTACATCACATCACACTTTGAAGGCTATGCGTTTGCAATTCAGGAACAGGAGATCGCCACCATGTAGCTAGTGAACAAGAGAGACAGCAACGCTGTTCTAATCCCAAGGGACAGCGCCATATGTAGGCTATGTCATGTTTCTGTGGAAGACATTACGCCCTTGATTAGCAGCTGTCCTAAAGTGTCGTCACGGTACTACCTCCCTATGCGGCATGGTGTTTTTGCTAAAACAATTTACAATGTCATCCGCAAAAAAGACAGTCCTGAAATGAACAGAAAATCTCTCTGTTATGGAATACATTTATAAACATCAACTCAAGGAAAACTCGCGGAATATTGCCATCAAACCTCTGTCAAATGTAAGCATAAATATTCTGTCAGCTTGCCGCCCTTTACTGTCTACTAATATTTAAACAATGCATTTTTCAGCACGTGATCAGTTTATATAGAATCAATGCTTCAGTTTATATAGAAATTCACAAGTAACAGTTAGAAAAATATCCGAAGATATGTCTGCATTTGATAACAAGTGTACATTCTTTTTATTATGAAATTCAATGGATATTATGTCTGATTTAGACACATATTTACTTAAATCGGATTTTCGTTTAAAGTTTTGTACTTTGAAATCCATAAACAGTAATTTTGATGCCTTTCATCATCGTGATGGATGTCATGAGGATAATGTGTGCAATTCCATTTAATATATTTATCATTACCCACATATAAGTGCATGTAGTTATAAAGTATATACATATGTTTGTCTAATGACACAGAAACAGCATAAATTGTTGCAGCTCTATTCAGCGAAGCATCAATAGAATTATTTGTTAGACAAAGACAAAGATACATTGATAAATAGCAATAAAGTAATAAATAATATTTCGTAAAAACATGTTTAAACGTCTAATCGCCATTACCAACGTAGCTTGACTTGCCATAAATGAAGCAGCACATTTTTTTTTTTTACTTTGAAAGAAAATATATAATCCAGAAATTGATATTTCCAATTATAAAATATAATTTTATTGACCCATTTATGTGAAGAGTGAATAATATATATATATATATATATATATA
>NC_068995.1:54826661-54828198 GCF_001194135.2 Octopus bimaculoides | reverse complement strand
TTTTATGTATATATATGTGTGTGTGTGTGTGTGTGTGTGTGTGTGTGTGTGTGTATTTATGTAAGTATTACGTGTGTGTATGTAAATATGGATGTTATTTAGATTTAGCGGTAACTTACGACACGGGTACATTGATTTGTTGTTGTGTTTTCAGTATTATTATATTTGTGCCTCATATTTTAAGTTTTCATATTTATCAACATACATGCATGGAGGCATGACTACGTATCTGTGATTTCTGAGGTAATCATGACTTTCTCTGTCCATTAGTAAAAATTCATTTATTTTGTTGCTGTGTATTTGATCTCGTATAAAACGTGCTTTCTGTGCTAAGTGAATTTCTCCCTTTGAATATCTTTTCCATACAAACTTTATATTGTTTTCACATTTTGTCATAAGGCCAATTCATACTTTATGTGGCAATTGTTTTCCTTTTCTCTGAGCATTTTTAAATGTCTATAAGTATGTATGTATATGCGATGCTTGGAACTCATTGATATGAGAAAAACAGCTAAATTCTTTCACAAAAAAGCAAATAACCGTTCTGTTCTTTATGTTTTTGTCTATCCAAACGATCCTCTTGAATTACCGTCTGTGTTTTTACTCGTAACATAAGGAGTCGGGGATTGCGCTATACTGAAATGTTGCCCTAACATTATAGCAACTTACGAAATAATTTTTAGAGTAAAAGGATCTTGCTATTTACTTTCACTGCCCCTTCTCTGCACTTCGTCTGATATTCTATTAGTTAATTAGTATTTTCGTCAATGTGAAGCCTAAGAGAAATTGTTTATGTCTCTTTAAATATTGATTTTTGTGTTTCAGTTCTGGCAAGTTTCTAGAGAGCAAGCAACACATAAATGTGCTTGTTTATAAGCTAGTGTTTTAATAACCTATGAGAAAATTTTTTTTCTAATGACAACATGACACAAACCGAATGTATGTATCTTATAATCTTTGTATCTAATAATCTTTACAATGCTGTAAACATATGGTCAAGTAGTATGTAGGTAGAGATTTATTAGCAAACGAAATTTCTAGTGAAAGCAAGTTTGATTAAACTTAGAAGTAACAAAGGGCATATAGTATACTATAATTATACAAGCTGTTACATTCGATTGCAGAAATGTTTTGAAAATGACAATAACATTGCTGTTTTCTATTGGTATTGACATTCTTGAACAACTTGAATTGAATGTATAGATTGTACATCTATTCATAACAATAGATGAGATTCTGTAAAAAAAATATCTACTGTGTTTCTCTTTGGTTGGCCTCAATATTATATATGTGAGTATATGATATGTTTGCCTCTCAAACCCTCTTTCATGGGGCGGAAGAGATGATAGTTTGGAGGCGCTACATTATTCAAGTGACGAGGAAGTGAAAACTGTAGTGAAGAAGTAGCTCAAAGAACAGTCAACAGAATTTTACGGGGCAGGGATACATGCTCTCATTCGAAGGTGGAACATTACTATTGAGAGAAACGGTGACTATGTTGAGATGTAGGGATGTAATGTGTTATATATATATATAT
>NC_068995.1:54823511-54826428 GCF_001194135.2 Octopus bimaculoides | reverse complement strand
AATCTATACAGATAATGCATCGTCATTTTTATCCAGTATATTCGTTAACCGCTTAAAAAGAAGGGAAACAATTTTCTATACACTACTAAAATGCTTATGTTTCAAATAAAAATAACACCTCAACACATTAAATCAAGAATAAATTCCAGTTGTAAAATTGAATTTATTTTCTCGAATTTAAATCCTGTTTCTTAGTAATACAAATTCTACGCGTTTATGTTGTTAATGTTTCTCGTGTCTTTGATGATAATATCCGCCCAGTCATATATACATTTGACAGAAATTCTGATGGTAATATTCCACCATTACTCCTTGAGTTGGTGTTTATGAATGTATTCCATAACAGAGGGATTTATTTCTGGACTGTCTTTTATGCGGATGGTATTGTAAATTGTATGTATGTATATATGTATGTATGTATGTATGTATATATGTGTATATGTAAATAGTAACCAGTATTTTTCCGATAATGCTAAACAACTTACCAGCGCAACGGAAATAACGGGAAGAAAAACGAAAATCAAAGACAGCTTTCTCAGAAAAATAATACCAAGTCAATAATAGAGTTAAGTATCTATTGGAAAATATGATCATGTTTTGTATTATTTATGCATAATAAAATGTAATATTATAGTTTATATAATCAGGAGTAACTTAATGAAGTCCACCATCTGAAATGAAACTAAGTTGATCATAAAATGCTGGTAGGGGAAATGATTGTACATAAGTATAGATATGCCTGTGCAATCGGGTGTGTGTTTCTGTGCATAAGATCTAGCGATGTAGATATCCATGTACATAGACGCTTATATAGAAGTGGGTGTGAGTGTGTGGGAGGTGCGCGTGTTTGCGTTTGTGTGTGGTTCTGCATATTACTCTCAACTGTATACGTGTACGTGCATGAATATGATGGGTAGGTGTGTAGTGTTTACATTAATCTTTTGCAAGTAAGTAATACAACTCGGAGATAGACACTGAGACCTTCAAGGAAAGTGTGAGTGAGAGATTGCTTGCAGAATAAAAGATGTTAAGTACCGACCTTTACTTTATCCTTATACACCTACATTTAATCGGATATCTTCTGTCTTATATTACATCTGCATCTATTACAATTAGTATTCACCTACACTTCAACATATAAGGACATACCTATATGTATATATAACATATACATATCTCAAAAGTTAATTAAATCGATAGAAAGGACCGTTCTCAAATTGACAATCATTATGATATAAAGCACACCTGATATCGGAAGCATTGGAATCACCAACATAAAGATTTTCATTCTGTATGTGGGCCACCATCAAGTAAGGTATCGCGTATCGATTCACACCATACGTTAACATGTCCAGTATGTCCAAGCTTTGTGTAACCGAAAGAACTCGTAAGATTTTTAAAGCTACTGAACTTTTGATCCCCAATTCTCATTAAATGCAAGTCTCAGATTAAGTTGCTGTTACCGAAACAGTTAACAACATCAAACACATCTCTAAAAAGTACATAATCACCCAAAGTTTAACTAACTCCATCAAATTAAGCATATCAACCATTATTTTTCTTTCTAACTGAAGGAAGGGAGACAACCCATTCCTATCTTCACTTCCAAGCTTTTTCTCGTTGTCCTTTTTTATTATACACTTTTCACTTCTTTTTCGTTCTTCGTTATTACTCTAAGAGCAGCAATATTATAGATTACATTTATGTCTCTTGAATATTTAATATATTCTTTCATTTGATCGAGTACTTTTTTTTTATACTACTAGTAATGGAACTGTATGTATGTAGTGTATGTATGTGTGAGACCAAGAGTGAGAGACAGAAAGAGAGACAAAAAAGGGGGAAAGAGAGAGAGAGAGAGAGAGAGAGAGAGAGAGAGAGAGAGAGGTAGGATCCAAAGCTCACGCTGTTGAAGGTTTTTTATATGGTTGTGTGTGCTGAAAGATACTACCACATGCATCCACTTAGACCGCACTAACTATACAACTGACAGTGTTTTCATGAATGAAACGTTAAAAGATACATGATGTACATTGGTGCTCATACACATACAGCACACATACCAACCTTTGAGTTGCCGTTGGAGCGAACTTTGACAAGATTATTTGCAGGACTCACTTTGAAATATTGAAGCACTATCAGCTTTTGGTGGTCGTCTGAAATTCTGTCAAATCTATTGCAAGTTTCTCTTCCATATAAAAATTGGTGACACGGAAAGACATGTTGGCAACCAACTAATATATTCCCTATTGTTAACCTTACTAAAGAATATAATTTTACCTTTTAGCTTCAAAACGTTTCTTGGGGTAGGAGTTGAAATTTAGTCTAAGTGTTAATGAACAACTCATTATATAACTTGTCATGGTGAATGAAAATGTTTTCTTTCAAGCATCATGTGACTGAAAAGAGATAGGGGAAGGTGTGGTCGAATGTGTATATTTCATTGTTTACAATAAATCGTATGACTACGACTTATCGTTGCTATTCCAATAAGCATAATAAAGATTTAGCATTACAGGAAATAGATTTATCAACATTATAAACTAAGATTATTCGACTACTCTGTGTGATACGATATCAATACCTCCCTGTAATGCAATATAAAACAGAGCGCGTTTTGAAATAAACCTAGTACATAGGATGAAGTGTAACATTTGATGATGTAATATTAACTATATTTTATTGTTTATAGAAAGTTGTATTTAAAAGGTCCATTTGTAAAATGCATTTTGTAATAAATATGCAGGTCTACTAGGCACTTATATGCGTTTAAATACGCACACACGTACATACCCATGTACACATAAACGCACTTACATATATACACACATACACACATACATACATAAAAATGTATATATATATATTTGTATATATGTATACATATGTATATAAATGTATATATATATATATATAT
>NC_068995.1:54821874-54822967 GCF_001194135.2 Octopus bimaculoides | reverse complement strand
TATATATATATATGCACACACACATATAGCGAGAGATAGTGAGTAACAATGAAAGAAGAAATCCATGTGCTCGTGGCATTTCTTTGACCTTCGAGACACAGGTAGAAAATTTATAATTGATATGCAACTGGAAGTTCGACAGACAGATGCATGTAAAACAGCATATAGCTTCAGAATGTTTATAAATTATGCTGCCTTTCTTCCCCTGATATATAGAATCTTATATGTAGAGGAGTTATTAAGGAACTTTAGAAACCATTTCATGATGCAAATATGCCTTTTCTGAAATCTCTTCCAGCTCACAGCGTTTTCGTGCCTTGACTTATATATATTGAAAATGTCCAATAGAAATAACACTCTGCCTGTTCATGTTGAATGGTAGTCTCGAGGTGCAAGTTAATAAGCAGTGCTTTTCAGTGCTGTGGCTTTTGATGCTGTTGAATAAAATTATGTGGAATGTATACACTCTAACGTAAATACATGGAATTAGTTGTGGACATTTTAGAGTGCAGCTTCGTTTTCTGTGGGCAGCACATGTTGTTATATATTGTAGTAGTGAAAAAGATAACGACCTCCTAAGAAGTTATATCAGGTAATTTTAAATTATAAGGTTATATAAAAACTGAACCCTTAAAACTAGTCAGCGGTTGAGTAGGATACACAGGGAGTTAAACTAATAATCTCATGTGACTGATAACGGAAACACTTCAGTTGCTTCTTTATGATTTTACGAGTGTCTCGAGACGAGAAAAACGAATAAATGCAATACTAGTTTCACATGAGTATCCATAATTCTACATTCACATGCATATAGACATGTATGAGTATATGCATATGTGCATTAATTTGTATGCAATTGTACTAATGAATGTATAATTATAGCTCAGAGAACATCTCAAACCGTGATGAATTACAATTAAAAAACCCGACGAGAGCTTAATTTCGCCGAAACGTAGAAGTCACTGTCAACAACATTGAAGAATAATAAATTTATACTCTACAAATATATGGTGCAAACCGACAAATACATCTTATAAATATACACAAAAGAATATATTAATATATATATATATGTATATATATATATATATAT
>NC_068995.1:54816089-54821692 GCF_001194135.2 Octopus bimaculoides | reverse complement strand
TATATATAGATATATATATATATATATTTATGAAATGGTATTATTATTGCCTTCTACAAGAAACAAATCCGCCAGCTGTTATTAAATGTCAGATGTTTAATGCAAACTGCAACTTCATATAAAATCTCGACAATTATATACTTTACGAATTATAATTTTACGAAGTGCATACTGAACTATCACCTTGACGCCGGCTGATCATTCATGTAGACGGAAACTCTATTGAAGCAGTGGATATTTACGAACAGAAATACTATTACATAGCTAATGAAATGATGGAATACGTATTATAATAGTTAAGTTATATTATACGTTCAATGCTTTTAGAAGTAATTTAAGTATATAATTATTTGTACATAATTATGTGATTTTGAATAAGTAAATATCAGTACGTTCCCAATATTTTTACTCATCATTATATAATTATTTATTGTTAGCCTTTGCAATGCACTCGGCATCGTATAATGATTTGGCATTACGTTTATATTAGTCATTTGTTCGGGTGATAAATTAGATTTATCAACGATGTTATATAATATTCTGCTCTTAACATGTATTTTATTTCACGTTAAAATTTTATACAAGTGAAATTCACAAACATCGCAATATTAATCTTGCGAAACGAAAAACTAACAGAATCTTACTTGTCAATATTCTTTCACCTTGACAAAATGTATAAACTGTAGCAAGTAAAAACGAGAGGTAGGGCACCATCTTGTATGCCTAATGCTTTGAAAAAGTAATAAAGTCTGTTGATATAATGCAAAAGTGAAGACTGGATGAGTAGGTAACGAAAACTCGAAATACCTTTCATAGCTGTTGCCCTGGATGAATGCAGCTAATCTAGAAGCGTTAAAATTTCAAGTATTCTATATTTCTCACATTTTTGGAGATAATTAAAATATTGTGCATTTTAAGTCTTTAATTAATATAATTGTTGTTTCCATTAGATCGCTGGAATGTCGTGAATGGTTTTGTGTATCAACGTAGCCATATCATGCAACGCAATCTATCGATGTTTGTGACTAAATGCTTGGCTACTTAAGCTACAGTGACGTAACAAACATACTCTTTGTAGAGCATTAAATGGGAACAGTCAAAAAAAGCCACGTGACATATATACAGAAGGAAACAAAGATATGCATAAGTGTGTGTATTGTGAGCATTTTGTGTGTGTGTGCGTGTCCGCTCCTGTACATGTACGCATATGTCCATGCATGTGCGCGTGTGTATATAGCAGAATTTCGCAAAACATTACAAATTGAATACTTAATTTCTTAATTTGAAGATGTTTCTACATCGTCGTTATTTCTCTGTTAATATAAACTTATCTACTTCCAATGAAATCGAGCGCAGGATTTAATGGCATGGGAAAGCAACACAAAAATTCCTGGTAAAGTTCCCTCCCCAATTCAAATGTTAGTATTTTCTACAATTTTATAAACTGAAAGTAATAAATAATATTAGGTTAGCGGAAATAATATCGACAAATAAATAGTTATGTTATTGGAATACATGAAACACAAATTCCGATCGGGAAATATATTACCAAATTTGAAATATATGCACAATCGCATACTGATATAATAACTAAACATGAATATCACAATTTTAAAAGAAAGCTATTTCGTTTTATAGTTCTTTCGTAGAGAAATTGAACTCAAAGAAAGACGCACCTGAGTATATTTGATTACTGATGGATATCTCTTCGAAATAATTACCACTTATATGTGGTTTTTATCAACCAGAGAATCTAGCACATATATTTTGTAATTCTCTTAATATGATTGTAAGAGTGTGTGTCCTCACAAGGCTTAGGCTTATCATAATTTTTTATGCAGTTAAAGAAACTGACATTATAGATTTCAGCTTTACTTATGTGGTAGGAACATTTTTAAAAGAAGTGTATTTTTTGTAGTTCTGGGAATCACCAATTATCTGAGCATTTCTACTACTATATACCTACTTCATGTGATAATATCTTACACCTAATCATGCCGCACCGCCTTTGAAAATCATAGATAATCATCTTAAAAAATCCACCCAATCGTTATTGAATGTTTGAGCTGTCAGATAAGTACTAGGTTTCTTCAGTGTATTGTATTCAGAAGATCCACCGTGTTTTATAGAAATGCATGATACCTTTGTCAACGTAATCATCTACAGTTTAACTGAAGAAAAACCTAATGAATTATTAATAATGTAAAATCTACTTAATCTTTTTAACAGAATATCCAGATGCATGATGAATTTATGAAATGTGAAAAACCTATAAATGGTACGTAATTTACGGGAGATATGTTTAATTTATTCGTGCTATATTCAAATTTATTTCAACTTAACCAGGGATGCTATTTAAGCATTACTTACTCCATGTTAAATGAACGTTAAATAATATGTGAGTCTTCATAGTGGAGCGAAGTACTTGCAGTAACTGCAGTCAAGCATTAGTTGTATTTTATAGCCACATTCTTAAAATTGATCACGTTGGAACAATGAAAATTTGTATTTATATATAGGACTACTTTGCACTTTTATTCCTTAAAATATTACCATTAGGAAAAACGATAACATGAAAATATTTTATTAATTCGTGTATTATTAAATTTTATAATACTACCTAATTTTAAATGCAATCAAACTTCGAAAAATAGCTATGTCGTTTTTTTTTTTATGATTACATAAAATTGCATTATATTTAAAACTCATATATTTCATCACTGAATAATCTGCTGCTGCTTTTATATTGTATGACTGTATATTACATTTTAGCCAAATTGAAATGTAGTGTAAGGTATTATTAAGAAAAATACATAAAATATGTTTCTAAGTTCTCATTAGTAATCACCACCTGTTTCTTCTTCAAATCGAGTAAAATATTCTACGTTCTTGAGAATATATAATTAATTCTCAACTTTTAACAATGTGCAACGTGTGCTGCAAAAAAAAATGTTCCTCTCTATATTTCTTTCAACATGCTCTATTCATCAGTTCAAGGAAATTAATAAAATTCTCAATGAAACATCTTTTGAAACAAAAAAAATTCTCAAAACGCAAGAAACTAAGAACATAAAAGTAATGTTTTCAAATTAACATCGGAAGAATATTAAATTGTCGACTGATCGTGTAAGCATTGTGGTTTAAATTGTGATTACTTTCTTAGATAATTCTATTTAATATAATGATATAAATTATAAGAAAATCTCAAGAAAGGTACCTACATACAAGTTAGAGCTGTCGAAAATATCGGCCAAATTCAGACACATGGAAACCGAATAAACTTTACAAAACAGTGAGCAATAATGATGGGAGACGATGCAACATGTTTTATACGTTACGGCAAGCGTTATCAGATTATTAAACGAAGTATTCCGTATTTGCTTTACCTCTGAACTTGTTAAGTTCTATCCATTGCTTTAGAATGTATTATTAACATCAACTATTTAGGAACATGCATCTATCATTATATGCAAGGGTAGCATAAATATTATCCTGCAAATTAATATCATGAGATATATTAGGCCACCTCTCAAATGAATGTTTTCGCATTATACATTTTATGAGATTGCTTTATGTCATTTGTGTCGCATTTTATCTTATTTCTTGTTTAGGTTCAACGTGAATGTATTGGAAATTATGTTCCCAGTTTATACTCAGTGCTGGCGATATCTACATTTTTCTTCTGGATCGGGTTCCTCATTGGTCTACAATATTATTCAATCCACGTAGAATAATAACGTACTTTATCTTTGTCGATTGCATTGACACTACATTTCCTCACTTGTATATTTTAATCGTAATCAAATTGTTTTACTTGAGATGGAGTACATTAAAGTGAAGAAGCTAGCTTTCAAAGGAACCACTACACAAGATGCCTCCGATATTTAGTTCAACGAAATTTCAAATGATTTTGATCTGCCATATGTAATTAGATTTTGCATTAGACAGGTTGTCCATAAAGTCTCTTTACTATTCAAACAGTTTATTACAAAAGCAATTGAGAAGATATCTTAATCACAATTATCCTATTGTACTCAGTGGTTTTCAAAGTTTTTAATCATATTGCAATGTTGTGTTTCAGGCATCCTGCAGATTAAAGAGGCCCTTTTTTAATGAACTCTTAAGAAATGGCTATTCCTCAAGAGAGTTCTTATTTTTCATGCTATAGAACATACATCCATATCAAGATATAAACGATGAGATAATTTACTTTGACTGAAAAGTTGAATGTATTTCCTTTGCAAAAGATCATAAATTCGCTGTTGTGCTAAGCATGTGAATAGCTCGGATATTACATCGCAAGCCATGTGCCGCTACTGTGAATAAAAACAAAAAAAACGCCTCGAATAGTACACAGAATTATGTGAAGTACGTACCACTTGTTCTGTTTTAGTTAACACATATTTGAGGCCATTCAATTTTTTTTAGAATTACAAGAACTTCCTAACGGTAAAGGCTTATTGTGTAAAAATTTAATATATGCGTGTTTAAATATACAATAATTATATTGAAATAACAATTAAAACACAATGTTATTTACTTCCAGTAACAAAATACTACGCGTTACACAGATTACTTAATGCTTTAGTATTGCAATAATTATTTTTTCCGCTCGAATTATTCGAACATTATCTTCAAAGAGACAATAAAAATTTAATAATATAGAACAAATTTGTTAATTCAACTCCATCGAAAAATAAACACAAGATAAACCATTTTTTTAAAAAAAAAACGTGCTTAGATGGTGTTCGTATCGATTTACGTTCCATATTTAATTGAAAATTAATATTTATATCCTCGCTACATTGCTTTTCCAGACAGACTGAAAACATAAATGTGTAAAATATACTCGCGGAGTATATTACTATGATTGACTAAATATCTCATCGCTGCAAAGTAAATAAAACTCACAAACGATCATCCAACAGAGTTGGTTCGATTAAATATATAGATCGGCATAAAATAAATAAATAAATAAATAAAAAAATGCAATCGGTTGAAATACATTTATATTGTTTGGTTTACGAAATTTCTTCATACTGTTCATCAACTATAGTCTGGAGCTGATCAATCAATGACAAATAAGGGCGTTCCAAGACGCCTATCAATTTCTTAATTTAGGGAAATTATTGCAATGATATTATGATCGAATAACGTAAAGATAACTGGGAGTTAATGGACGGACAAATAACTTGAAAATGTATGTGGACGATAGAACAAGTCGAATTCTTCCGTGCTCATGCGAACGGATGCTGTAAGCAAGTGAGAGCTACTAATGCATCAAAGATAAAAGAAAGCAAATGTCACTTCTGACGTCAAATGTGCCCCGATCGTAAAGTAAAGTGGAATGAAAAAAAATCTCTTCACTGAATCAGACATTGAAACCAGATTAATGATTAAATAATACGTATATACTATTACGTTTAAGAATTCGTTTTGCAAGATGCCTGATTTGAAATTGTGTATTGAAGGAGCTATTATGAATTCACACTGACACACGCACAGGGACACACACACACACACACACACACACACATATACATACACACACGCGCGCGTGTGTTTGTGTGTATGTTTTGGCCAATCTAGAAATAAGATTGGCC
>NC_068995.1:54812923-54816079 GCF_001194135.2 Octopus bimaculoides | reverse complement strand
GAAATTCTGGGGAATATATGCATGCACGTGTGTACACATAAGCGGACAATGACATACGCACAAACACACACACACACACATACACACACACACTCACTCACTCACACGCACAATCATATAACTTTGTTTGTGTATTAGGCTCAGTACATATAATTTTCTGATTAACATAGCTTTTCTGCAGAATGTTACAATATAGAACAGCGTCAGTATCAAATACTGTATCACATTTCAGTAGAGTCTAGCTTAAGTTTTGCATGGCAGCAATGATGTATAAATACATTTTGAAATATCTCTACATAAACATGTGAGCTGAATTACTGAGAAATTATTTCAATATGAGATTGCATCATTCATGGTTTTGAAGTTGCTATTTCAAACAGAACGACTATTTTACATGAATAAATGAATTAAGAACAAATTGCGTGATTTATATGTGGCACCAACATACTAAACCGCCATACATAATTTACTGAATTATGTGTTCAAATATGTACATATGTTACAGATCAGAATTCTGTCGTAGATATAACTGATTTACGACTTTAGTGAAGCTTATAAAAATGAAAATCTAATAACGCTTACTTCCTTTTCAATATCTGTTTGCATTTACATAGATATATGGAAAATAGCGTAAATGTCAGCAGAATTCACCATATTCCATCTTTTAGTTGAGCAGCATTTCTACATTACCCAGAAACATTTTGTAATGTATTCTGCGACGGGGAAACACACACTTTTGTTATATTGTATATAAATATAGAATGTGCAAATGTGAAGGTACTCTATTATAGAAATTATTACAAAATTCGTACTGCCAAACACAGGGTGAACGATTTGCACAGGAACCAAAACGATGTTTCCATGATAAGAGTGAATCCATTGAGTATATTAGGTACATGAAAACCTACAGATTTGAAATTACTCTATTCGTAGGCATGCGCAGAGAATTTTTACTGGATTTCTTCAGCTCTATCATACTATTTCGCTTTTAGAAGAAAGGGAAGAAAGGGAATTATTAGACGCCCTACAAGACCGATAAAATTCATAGCAGTAATGCTCCACTGAAGCTGATTCAAGTTATCGGTAGTAGAAGAATCATGTTCACTGCGGTAATGTTGGATGTTGAATATTCTTTGAAAAAAAAAAAACGAACTGTCAATATTTGTGAGTGCGACAGCTTCTGGTTAGCAAAATACATTTGACAAAACACTGAAACGGGATTGGGAGAGAAAGGTGAGGAGAGACAGAGACGAGAGTTTCTGCGTGACAGCAGTAGAGAGGAGCCAATGCTTATGTGGAGCATAATATAAATGTGCTTCTGAGAGAGATTATGACCAGTTGTCGAGTAGACTGTACTTTATTAGGATTTAAAAGACCTGTGTATTTAGCAGGAATGGCAATGTAAAATGCTTGTGAGCAGTACTGTATTACGGATAATATCTCATCTAGGTAGAAGGTCAGTAGTGTTCGGGGCCTGAGGAATTTACAACCTCTCAAGACAATGATTAAATTTTACAGGCAATCTTTTCTATTGTCAAGACATACTCTATCCCGTTAAGATCCTCATTTATAGCGACGAGTAGTATTTCAACCAATCATGGGGTATGTAGCCGTATGGAGTCTATGTTGAAACTAGTTGACACGCGATCAAATTTTCATACTCGCAGTATTTATTTTCTTTCTTTCACCCGACGGGTACAAAAGGTTCATGACCACATCAGAAATATTTGCCTATAAAGAAGAACAAAAATATATATATAAACTGCGTTATATCATGGCTCGTTATGACCTGACTAAAAAAAATCATTTATATGTATTTCGGTACAGTATCAAAGTACACAACTCGCGGAAACGTAATTGGAGGCATTAAAAGGGAAAACTCTGTTATCAATAACGAACCTTAATGAAACCTGTTTGCTAATACAGACATGACTTTTAATAAATACACGATAGAGTTATTTTTCATTGATATTCAGAAACTTGAGTCCATTTTTATTCTAAATAATGTTGCATTTGATTCTGTTCACACAATTTAACTACGAATATATAATTTAGAATATATGTTGCACCAACATTGCTGGTAATAACAACTAAAATTCTGTTCTCATAAATTCTTTCTGTCTTGAAATTAATAGACATTGGGAAATGTAAAATGTTAATGCACCTAAGATAAAGTTCCAAACGTCTCAGTTACTATGACTTTGTCCTTAGTAGATGCCTAGCAGAGACGATATTAGGGCTATAAAACCAAGAAGAATAACAACATTTTATATAATGACCCTTTTACAGGAAGGCGTTCAATGTAAGAGTACACATTAATTGTATTACCTAAGGTTAAACTTGTTATTTGTGTTGTGATTATTTTAATCGATGTTCGCAATGTAAATTGTTTCTGTCATTGAATAAAATATTTTTCTAGCTCTGATCTATTTTCTTTTCCTCTAATTGGCATTACAGATGAAACAAATGTGTAGAAAATCACATAAAGGAGACACAAATATTCAATCATTCTAAATGTAATTTAGAGCAAGCATCATTCATTACAGAATTGCAATAAACGTTTAAATGTATTTATTGTGTATTATTGTAAAAAATAAAATAACAACATTTTCAGATTCCTTTCACTTATGATGGTATAATTATTTGGGAGTCAGCAAATGAATTATTGACAATAGTGAATCATTTTTTTTTCATTGTTTTCTTTTCTACTTCATATTTGTAAATAAGGATGAGACAAATGATTTTACCACGAAGATGCCATATTAATCTAGAGTGAAGAAAAAGCGTTTTGTTTACATATTATCTTCATTTTGAAAAAAATTCCATTACTTTGAAAACAAAAATGAAAAGAACTAAATGACAAATAACAGTCGATAATTATTGATATTCTTTTGTTTTAAAGGCGTTTAGGTTTCTCTGTTCGTTTCTCTTTTTTCGCAGTTAATTTTCATGTAGCAAAGGGACACATTTTATCGATTTCCGTTGTTGTTGAGATTTAATTACGTGAACAATATATTATTTTTAAATTTGAAAAGAAAAACACAGGAAAAGAAAAAAAATGGAAATGTATTGTGAATAGACAATAGTGCATTTGACATTATGCTTTCTTCGCCTTAAGAATTGTTCCTTTATTATGCGTTGCATTCTTTTCTAAAA
>NC_068995.1:54808154-54812913 GCF_001194135.2 Octopus bimaculoides | reverse complement strand
ATGCATACATATATCACACATACATATAAAGATTTATAAATACATACATACATACATACATATATATATATATATATATATATACATATATATATATATATGTGTGTGTGTGTATGTGTGTGTGTGTGTGTGTGTGTGCGCGTGTGTGTGTGTATGTATGTGTGTGTGTGGTTTGTAGGTGAATGCTTATGAGTGTTTAAGTGCTTTCCAACCTGCGGGAGTTTGTTTACGAATATGTACTCTGTGTTCATGTGTTTCACTAAACACTTGTATATGGTGACTCAGCACGTCTGCAATCCAATAACTGAAATAAAGAAACGGTAAGCGATAAAAGGGCGTCAGAGGAAATATGAGTAGGAATAATCCGACGATGAACGGTTACACTGCAGCTTTATCACTGAAAATATTCTTCCCTGTTCTCCCAAATGTTGTGCTGTTACGACACTTACATTCACGCTTCTTTTAATATTCATTTTCTGATAATTCTGTACTGAAATAATTTCCATTGAAATGTGTATAATCAAAATATAAATGATAATAATATTGAATAGGAGGTTCGACTATTTTATATGAAATTGTATTTCGAAAATATCCCTCATTACTAATTTATATTACATTCTCATTATTTTAAAATTTATATCTAATCTAATAATGACAAGATATATTATCCTAATTGCTCTAACTTGTTGAAATATTTATAGTATTATATAATTATTCACGAAAGAGAATTTCGTTAAGGGGATTTTAATTCTATTCAGCTAATGAAATCAGATTCATCTTATAAATCTCACTTCATTATACAAATGATATTTCTCATATAACTACAGCTTGTGCTGATACACCAGTATAAGAATATTTTATGTAAATATTGCCATATAAACTTCCATATATTATTCATCGCTGTATAAGTGAAACATCAATAATAACATTCTTTGCTTGATAATTAGAAGAAAACGTGTTTCTAAAAATTAATAACTTAGCTTTTCTTGGAAAATTTTGAAGGCAGTCCTGCAATGTGGTCTGTGTTGCTACCATAAGGTTCGAATTGTCAAATCATTTTCAAAAATTAAAACTCCCAAACGCTAATATATTGATAGCATGATGGTGTGCATCAAACAATTAGCATTACACGAAAATTTGTCAAAAGACATTAGCTTAATTATTGACGAAAATGTATTACAGATAATGATACCAGGGTGAAGTATATCATCACACGTGCAATATTTCCAGAAATCTATTGTTTAATGCATAGAGTTTAGAGAATTTAGTAGTGGTCATAGATTGTTTTGATTAATTTAACGGAGAATGTTGAATTCATATTCTTCCGGATACTGTCGGGTTTTGTCTTGCATTATGATTACAATACAGGACACTGGTCAAACGAAACGAAATCCTGTAATGGTAGACGCCTGAAAATGTACTGGAGTATACATACATAGAAATATGCAAACGTATAAGCGCAGACGTGGCTGTGTGGTATGAAACATGCTTCCGAACCACATGGATACGCATTCAGACCCACTGCGTGGAAACTTGGGCAGGTTTCTTATATTATATCCTCGGGCCGACCAAAGCCTTGTGAGTGGATTTGGTAAGCGGAAAATGAAAGAAGCCCGTCGTATATATATAGCCATCATTTCAAATGGTAAATTCTTTTAATACAATTTTTTTCCCTGAAGAAGGAGGCAGTGTCACCCTATAATGGACCCTAATATCTATCCTATATCAGGAACACGAAAAACTCAAGAGAGAGCCGAAGGACATATAAAACTCTATCTAGCTTATAGCTTATTCGTGATATCATTTTTTTCTTTTACGTAAGTTAGATTATGTATTCTTAACATCCACACACATTCACATTTCTTTTTCGATTAAATGTATCTTTATGTGTAAACAGAGGTACGTAGCTTGCGATAATAATACGAGTAGTAACGAACATATATTTTATGAATGCGAGTTTAGAAGCGAATGTTTGTTTAAAAATTATTGTAAAGAGAAATATTTTAGAGATAAGGAATTCTGTTCATTTTTCACATTGGACGGATATGTGCACACATCTTGTTTGTTGGTACTACAACGTTTCGGCTGATTTACTCTCCAGCGTTCATCAGGTGTCCGGGTACAACTTTGAACCCGACTCTGGGTTCTCATTCCTAAGGTTTTTTTTTCTGTTTTGCTGATGTTATTACTATTATTATTTAGTCAAGGTACTGCTTGTAATTGATGTCGGAATCTTGAGATTTGTAGCACGCCCTCAACTAACCCCAAGATTTCGAGTTCAATTCCAGGTAGTTCTTTGAATAAATAATAATAATAATAATAATAATAATAATAATAATAATGATAATAATGATAATAATAATAATAATAATAATAATAATAATAATAATAATAATAATAATAATAATAATAACAATATCAGCAGAAAGAAAAATAACTTAGGGGTAAGAACCCAGGTTTGTGTTCAAAATTCTACCCGAACACCTGATGAAGGCTGGAGAATAAATCAGCCGAAACGTTGTAGTAACAACAGACAAGATGACGACAAATATCTGTTAATTGTAAATAATGTAAAAGCTGAATGTAAGAATTTGTTTTACATTGGGGCAAGGGAAAATTTCTCAAAAACTAGCATTAGATATTATATTTTCATAAATAAATGAATTATATATTAAACCGACTAGTTTTTTTATCGGTCAGCATTTCATGCTTAATACTTCTACAACAGTTAATTGCATAATTCCTAATAGGTATCATATAAATATTTAATACTATATTATATATAAATATTAAAATATTAATACTTCATCTTATCTAAGAAGACGGTAACTGATTCGTAATGCATTCACGCATGTTTATGGTATCCAAAATCTACCAACAGATAAAATATTATTATAAATAATTAATTATATGTCAAAACTACTTGAAATTTAAATCTGTTGATACTTCGCGTTTTCTTTCACTAGCTTCTGTAAATATAAGCATTAAAGAATTCTTCGTAGATACAATATTGATATAAAGTATCAAATAGTAAAGATGTACATAAAGTTTCGTATATAGGTGACAGGATCATTATAATTGCTTTCTATTAAGCATGTTTCTTGTGAATATAAAGATGATGTTTTATAATATAATTTATTAAACTAAGTTAACGTCCTTGGTTGATATTGAATGTAGCTTTAGTAATATTATTAATATTAAAAAAAATATCAATTGCATTTGGTAACTTTTAAGTCTTCCTTTGTTTACATAGTTGCAATGATTGCACGTATTGCACACAAATATGGATATTGAAATATAAATGATTAGCAGTTTTTGATACGTCATATTTTGCTTGGTTTCCATATTTTAACAAACGCACACGCTATTACATGATGGATATTGCCGCACTCTCTGTCTCACTCTATCTCACCCTATCGTTTTCAAACTGTCTAGCTGTCTGTATATATATGTATATATATATAACACCTAGTTCTCCCTAACTGCAACAACAACACCGAGTATGTATAACAGATGCAAGCGCACAGCAATGTCGTACATATTTGTTTATCAGCATATATAAATATACTTATAAAGAATTTTTTAAAAATTGAAACATTACCAAAAGGCACACATCTTTGTGAAGAGTCGCCCAACACGTTGGAATGTAACTCCTTTCTGGAAATTCTCCACTGATGAAATACTCAACTACCCAGTTTCAATATGGAAACGGCTGTAGGGATAACAATTTCACATATTTTTTTGAATATCTTTGAATGAAATATTAATATACATCAATGCAAAACTAAAGTATTTAGTTTTCATTGAACACTGGTATAAACCAGAGAACGAGGATAAAAACATCTCTTAGTGGATTATAGGTCCTTGGCCTGAATGTGTGTCTGCGTGTCTGCGTGCGTATATAGTAATGGTAATGGTAACACAACAAAAGAAAGACAGGAACCTCGATATTATGGAAATAGAGGACTTTATCTGTAATATATGGGACAATTATTCGGTATATATATATATATATATATATATATATTCGCACACATACAAACACACACACACACACACACACACACACACACAACGCACACACACATACACACACACATACACACACACACACATATATACATATATATATATCAACATAGGCGCTGCAGTGGGTGTGTGGTAAGTAGCTTGCTTACCAAATACATTGTTCCGGGTTCAGTCCTACTGCGTGGCAACTTCGTGTTTTCTACTCTGGACTCGAATAGATAGATAGCTGGATACTTACATAGCAAAGGGGAGAGAGAGAGAGAGAGAGAGAGAGAGAAAACATGATACCAAAACTAGGTGGAAAACCATCAAAGACAAACGGGAAGGTGCATAAAATCCGAATTCGGAAAGCTTTCTAACATAATAAAATAGTTTCAGTTTTCTTAGCAATGCTCTGGAATTAAACTGAAAAGCAACTGAAGTCTAACTGTAAGTTCTCCTGTCCATTGCAATCAGGATATGTCCGTTCCATATATAACAAGGCATCTGAACTGCATTCTTTTCAATTCATATCAATCTGTAGAAGTTCCTATTATTGTCAACTCCAAAACGTATTTAAAACGAGTAAGATCCGAGAAGCATTTCAACACTGACAGAAAATTAACGCAGAAGATAATATATGTATACTTAGAGTGCGTTTCATAAAGCCATACATAACCACGTGCATATATATATATATATATATATATATATATATGTGTGTGTGTGTGTGTGTGTGTGTGTGTGTGTG
>NC_068995.1:54806496-54808144 GCF_001194135.2 Octopus bimaculoides | reverse complement strand
TGTGTCTGTGTGTGTATGTGTGTGTGCGTATGTGATGTGTTTGTGTGTCTGGGTGGGTGGGTGGTTGTTATGTGTGTGTATATGTGTGAGATCGGTGTATGGGTGTGCATGTATGTGTACATATTTATGAACGTGTGTAGGATGTATGTTGCCAGTTTACCCACTGACGTTTCAAGCTTAAACTTGATTGATGTTTTGTCTGACACCCTGTAGTAGAAAACGAATCTGTCATTCTGTAGTCTCAAATGGCCATCTAACAATAACAGTGTGGTCTGTTTGCACGTGGTCGAGAAATAATACATTAGAGCTTGCCGTAAATGAGAGACACTTTGGCCTTGTTTAAACATCTTTGTAAGAAAAGGAATACGCCAAATTAATACTTGCGATGACACTTACATCCGAAGATGCAGGTTACGTATATTCAGAGCAGAGAAATTACGTTGTTCGTAGAGTTTCGTCGGCACACTGCATGATGTTCTTCTCTCATTAAAAAACAAAATGCCTGAACCACCAGTAGCGCTTGATATTTAGCAATTCTCTTTATGTCGGATATTATGGCAGGCCACAGCTAAAAAAGGCAGAATATTCAAAGAAATATAATACTTTAGGGCCTGATAGCAAGCGTAACTCTGAAAGGTATAGTGAAAGAGTATCATTCGGTACTAGCCAGAATAAGTTAAACCTGCATCATCCTATCATCTTGCATCTGCGAGCAACTTCAGGCCTTTGAATATTACTTGCTGGAATGTTCTCGTCTTATTAAATCATGTATCATTTACGAAAAATAAAAAAAAATCATCACTTACAGAAAAGAGCTGCTGTAATATACCATAAATGTGAGGCCCTTATCTGCAACGTGACTTTTTGAAACGAGTCACTTTACTGAACAATCTACAATCTAGTAGCAAAACATTCTATTAATGTGCGACAGTAGAGGCATGCAATATCAAGTTTCCTGTAGTGTTTGCGGTAAATAATTACACAGCTTTAGCTGGAAGAACATCTATGATGATTTCGGGTTCCACTGAATGAGAAAGCCATTTACCAAACAATACATTTGTTAGCCCTATAAATATCTACGCGACAACCGTGCAGTCCTCTGAAGATGAAAAATTTGCAATTTATGTTCCATTAAAAAGGTCTGCTCCATGATAATCCTTGTGTTGCCAAACTTGTCATATACTGTGTCCCCGTTGCTAGATCTGACAAGCCTCACTAAAACCAGGAGTTAAATTGAAAAACACCATGCCTCAGAAGAAAGGTAGAAAAAAGAAAAGACTTGGAGGCCACAAATCAAGAGTATGTGGCATATGATTGATTTTTTCGTCGTTCGTAAGCATGATATTCGTGTTGAATACCTGAATTTACAAAATATTACAGGTTTTTACAGTAACCTATCAGAGTTGTGCTAAGAGGAATCAAACTGAATATTAGCAGTGTGCTTTAAAACCTATCAAGAATATCTGCATTATATTTTTTAGCCTATATAATAAAATATTGGTCGGGGATCCGCGAGAATTTGAAATAAGAATGCACAGAACTGAAAGACATACTACAATCTAACTTTCCAATTAGAAATTCGTGACACACACACACACAGACACACACACACACACACACATATACACAAACATATATTAAAAAAAAA
>NC_068995.1:54805658-54806457 GCF_001194135.2 Octopus bimaculoides | reverse complement strand
TATATATATATATATATATATATATATATATATATATATGTGTGTGTGTGTGTGTGTGTGTGTGTGTGCGTGTGTGTGTGTGTGCGTGTGTTTGTGTTTATATGTGTCTATCTCTCTCATATATATATATATTATATATGCTCTTACATACATGTGTTCAGTGTACACACATATATATAATAATATACTTATATGTATATGTGAGCTTTTGAACGTGAATGTGTATTTGTACGTTAATTCTTGATCTAGGAAAAGAATATTAAATAGATACTGGCGGTTGTGTGTTTGTGTGCGTGTAGCTGTACTTATTCCGTTTTAAGTATATATACATAAATAACTATATTTTCGTTTAAAAAATGACATTGCATGAGTGTTTCAATAATTGAATCTATATAGTTCTTTAACTAGGAATATAATTTTCTTTTAAATGCAATTTACAAAAAATTGTTGAACGTTGCGTATCTAATAGTTTAGTAAAACAGAATCATTTTATTTAAGAGCTACTTAATACAGACGATTCCCATTACATTTAAGTATATATGCATGTGCAAATGTATATGTATGTACGTACATACGTACGTACGTATACATATATGTATATATGTATTTTTATATATATGTATATAAATATATATAGATATATGTATGAATTAAACACATTCACACATAGACCAAGATTTATAGTAATGTAGATATGACTTGAGCAATATTTTTATTGGTAGCGTGTCTGGTTCAGTATCAAAATTAAATAAATTTAAATCGATAGAGTCATTTAGAAACAAATTTATATATATATATA
>NC_068995.1:54790391-54805419 GCF_001194135.2 Octopus bimaculoides | reverse complement strand
ATATATATATATATATAATTAAACCAGTTTTTACATGAACCGATATAATTCACGTTTACAGTTAGAGTTTCAAATATCTACATTTTTATTTTCATTTTTCATTTGAAGAGATTTATTATCCTTTATAAGATTTATTTGTCGAACAGGCAAACTTTAAATAAGACATTTTATTTCATTACATATCTTTTTCCGCTTATTATTTAGATTTTAGCCAAATTTGATTTTACAGAATTAAACTTTAAATAAGGATGTATATTATTATAGAGGCATACACATATATGTGTACATGCGTGTTTGCATGTGTGTGTGTGTGTGAGTGACGTCGTTGTTGCTTATGCTTTGGGTATGATCAATGCACTGGTGTAGACGAATTAGTAAGATAAAAAGACTACGGGATAAACTCGAGAATTTCATAAATGTGTATTAAACTCTACTTAAATATTTAAATACTGACGGAAATCATAACATTCCTCTCTTACGTAATCATCTGATATGAATAATACGCATATATTTTGAAATAACAACAGAAAATCATATCAGATATAAAAAAATCGCAAAATTTAGAGTAAATTAATTTCAATTCAATTGCAAAGAAATTCTCGTTAAAAGCACTCTTATTAAATTCACGTTTATTTAATATACAACCATTCTTAAAACATATTATACATAACGCTTCATATAAAATTTAGTATACTACATTGAGCAATACCATAAATCTTTGCAAATTTCGTGAATGAAACATAATATGTAGTATTAGGAATACATTAGTATATCAATTTCGCCAAACTCTCTAAACGTTAATAAAAGTATTTGGCTAATAAAAACTAGACATTATTAATTCTTTTGGGCTTAATTTAGCCAAACACTGATAATACAGTATTGCTAAAATGATATGATGAAGTATCCTGAATGTCTTTGTATATAAAATATTGTATTTCTGATTGAGAATCATATTGATACGCATTGCTATATGTGTTTGTGTTTTTGTTTATTTGTGTGTATGTGTGTGCTTGTGCGTGTGTGTGTATGTTTTATGTATGTGTGTACGTGTGCTTATGTGTGTGTGTGTGTGTGTATGCGTGTGCTTATGTGTGTGTGTGTGAGTATGTGCGTGTTTCTATTTGCATTAGTAATTATAGATGAATTGGGAAGAATGTTCCATTGGGTCTTGAATTCAATTATGTCTGACCTGCAAAGGCGAGTTTTGACGATAGAATAATTAACCGAAAAATACATGTACAGGCGTTACGTTTGTATCAAGTGTTCCTGATTCCAGTTTATTGAGTACCTTTGTTTGCATACTGACTTGAATGTAAGTGTAGATACAGCATTGTACAAATATTATTCACACTGAAGCTTTTTACAGTGTTAAAAATTATTAATAATTATTATGTGCCTGAAAACGCCGAGGTGGAAGATTAGTTAGCACAGTGGACATAACGCAACATAGCAACGAATTCGACTTTAACTTTCAGGGTAGATAAAATTAGTGCCAGTTGAGCACTGGGGTCGACGTCAGTCTCTGAGCTCTAATGTCTCTGGAGCTGTAGTTTCAGCTCCTCTGAGGTAGGTTGTCAGCAATGAGTAACGGACGGGCTGTGCTGCCTTAAATATGTATCGGCGTTGAGACTGGTTCTTCGGAGCTGTTCATTTTTACCTGAATGCAATGCTTACGAAAACCTTGTTGATTTTGCAGGAAACAATAATTTCACCAAAGGTTTCAATTTCAACACACGTACATAGAATAAACGACAATCCCCTGTAGTGTTTATCATATGAAAGCGGTAGTATTGATGATTAAAATTTAGTAAACACAGATGTTTATATTGGCTCTCTCTACTTTAAGATATCGGAAGTTATATATCACCCATTTTAGCAAGGGCTGACCTAAGTAGATTCCACTTGGACCAATTCAAACCCAGTCTACCTTCCAGAAATAACTTTTAACTTCCCTCCCAAAAATTTTACATTCCTTAACCGTACCATTTGCTCTGCCATCTCTCGTCCGACTAACATTTCGAAAACTGAGTGAAGTGGAGCAACATGAAATAAAGAGTCTTGATCAAGAACCCACTACCTCATTATTGTGATCCCAATGCCCTAACCACTGAGCCATGTGCTACTATTTATTTGGCGGGGGACTGGGTGGTGTCCAGGTGTGCGTGTGGAATTTAATTGCATAAGTTGCATAGGTACCGACGTAATTTCCGTCAGTAAAATTTGAATGAGTATAATATGGTTGGCAGAAAAATAAAAAGTGTGAGAGACTGGTATTTTGAAGAAAAATACGATGTACAGCTTGCCTGTTTCGCAAATATTATGGGAGATGCTTTGTTTTAATATTGTACTTTTATGGAAAAAAAGTGAGAATTTTCCAAGTCTGCTAAGTTGTAATTTTAGGGATGAAGAGAGATGCAAAGTGTGTTATTGCATCATGATATCAATTGAAAGAACATCCAGGTGCTTGACCTGAAATTTCCAAAATAAAGATCTTTCATAAAGACCCCCACGGATCGCACAAACTTACTATTTATCTATCACTCACCATCTAAATGCTTGTTTTCATAATACGTCATAGATAGGTACATAACTGTAAATGCATATAAGATACTTCTTTTTTCAAAAGCCATTTGTTTTTTCCGAGTCAGAATTATAAATTGTCGACCTTCCACAACTGGCAGTTGAATCTTCCAGAAATATAATCTAAATCACTTTAAGAAAGAACACATCATAGATTATGTATTCGTTGATGATATATCTCTGACCGAAAGATACAATGTTTAAACTGTAACAAAAAATGGCTTGTAGATTGTAAAACTCATTTGTTTTCTCAATGATATATATCTTCTGATAAAAACTTAAAAACAAAAACATGTACACCAACATGTCTGTAAGTCAGTCTGCTTTATCATTCCTTCACATGCGCAGTCACACAACAGCAGTGTGATTGCAATGCGTCTGTGAGTGTGAATGGATAACTGCAGTATGAGTGTGTATATTTTCATTCTCCTCTGAAATATCTATCTATCTATTTATCTATCTATCTATCTATCTATCTATCTATCTATCTATCTATTGATTTATCTATCTAACTATCCATCTATCTCCCTCTCTCTCAAAACATAATACACACACACGCACACACACACACAAACTCACACACGCACGCAGAAATTGACAATGCTTACAATTGCTTCAATTACCAAACATTAAATAATATTATATCTGACAGAACTCATACATTTTCTCTCAATTTTATGAAATCTATTTAAATGATTAAAATATCTCTAAGAAAGATACGAGTTGCAACTCTAGAACGATTCAAAGTAGAATAAGCAGCCATGAGGAAATTACTTATCTCTGAATTGCAGTTGAGAATGTTGACTATATTGATTACGAAGCTTTAAAATTTAACACTAAATGTGTGAAACAAAATTAGAGTTATGAGCAATTGAAATTCTCTAGTAAGTAATAGATGTAAGTTATTGAATTGAAATATTGCCAGAATCGCTATGTCTGGTACTAGCAATGTCTTCAATAATTAACATATTGACTGGAGGGATAAAAATATACACTATATAAAAGAAACAATATTACGTTAAATTGTGTGTCTTCTATTTAGTCAAAACTGCATTAAAAATTTCAAATTGAATTCGCAAGATGTGCAACATAGCACAAGAGTTTGTAAGTACAGGAAACATTCCTAAAATACGGACATATTTATTATGCATTGTTCGGAAATGCCTGTAAGTTCATATTGTCTGCAAATCTTCCATTTCATATTTCGGAATACTTGGGATATCGATGTTTCTGCTGTTTTAGCAAGCTAAGACCCATGGACTCTGTGTAGTCTGCAAGAAACCTCTGTCATCTGTAACTAATATGTAACCAAGTTTTCACAAACAAAGTCAGGTAAATATGATCTCCAGGAATACACAACACTTGGTTTTTGAAAAGATTGCGTGATTTTCGGGATTTAATTTCATTTGAAAACACTGGAATGGTTTCTCGGAAGGTATTTGCCTTAATCACTGCCAAACACCGGTAAACCTATTAAGAAAATTTCCAGTTAGAAAATGCTTGATAAAACTATAAACGCAGCTGAAAAAAAGAAATATCATACGGTAATTGAAGATTATATTTGTCACTCGTCTCCTCAAAAAAATATTATTTGTCTCCGAAGCACCCGATGTTCACGTGGAAATATTTGTATTGTGCGCTATGGCTAATTTACGTTGATAATGTAACATGCAAAGATAAAATGAAGAGGAAGGTAAAGATTATGGGGAAGCATTTTAGTTTCAAATTTTGGCGCAAGGCCAGCAATTTTGGGAAAGAGTTTAAGTCGACTACATCAACTGGTACTTATGTTATCGACCGTGAAATGATTAATGGCCTTGGTAGAATTTGAAGTCATAACGTAAAACCGGACGGCATACCACTAGGCATTTTGTATTAAAATTCCATGACAAGACAAAACAATACATTGCGTATCAGCTAGAAAGTGATGCAAGCTACGGAAGTCTACAATTTGTTGTAAATCCGTAAGGTTATATCATATCGAGAAGTGTTGCTATATTTAAAATATATTTAGAAACTGCTTACTTTAAGCAGCGAAATCCGAAGGCACTGTGACCGAAGACAAATTGATGTTTTCTTATCTAAACGATTCCACATTTATATCATCCTCTAATAGTAAGCAATGGTTTTCGGTATCGAGGAGGGAAATTCGATATAATAATATATCATCAACACTCAAATACAATTTCTACTTAATTATATATTTCCTCATAAAAAAGGAATATAATTGAGTTACTTCTAAAAGCTTACATTTAAAATCAGATAAACTGACACTGTTGAAGTCAGATTTTTAAAATATATATTTAGAAGGAGAATATAAACAATAGAGCATTGCTAGATATCTAATCGTTGAGAAGTTATCTATTATTTAAAATAAGTAGATTAACATGTTTGTTTGTATATATTTTCGATTTTATATTTATTATTTAGCAAAAGAATTAGCATGATTCGCTTCACCAGTGTTAATTCATGAAAAGGATAATACCGAAATACTAATTAAAACTTACTGTAAATGTTTTCCTTTATATATCATCTAATAATAATATAAGTATGTTTATAATGCAATTGTTAATCATGATACGTTCGGTACAACCCTATCTGTCTATCCTTATTCTAAATTTAAGTGCTCACCAGCAAGCATTCTTTTTTCTGTTTCGCGTTTAACGTTGAATTTGTGCTTGCTTAAAATGACTTCGATACCTTCTGTAGATATACATTACATTCCGTTCCTTTTTCAAAACATCATATTAATTAGGACCATATTGTTCGAAAGAGAAGTGATTTGATAGATGGTAGATATATCGGGATATATTTTCATCGATCTACGAAAAGGAATTAAACGTAGAGAATAAATGAATACAGTAGAATATCCTGTGTTCACTTATATGTAAGCGGCAAGTAAGAGAATCTATACTGTGAAGTATTTATTCTTCGAATATAATACATGTTTGTCTCTAATTATAATATTCTTATAAAATCCAAGCTGGTAATTTTATTTTAAAACGATATTTCAATGAAAAGATGCCGGTGCATATGTATTTGTTTCATTCCTGCCATCAGTGTTGAGTTTCGCTTTCACCTTTCTTATTGGATATTTACTTAATTCGTGCGTTCATTTTCTTTACTGTCTTAAATTCTTTTCTATGTGGACGCTGATTTAAATAACAGATTTCCGATTAAATTGCGTCGGTAGTATTGTATTATATAAACGAACGCACAGGCGCATCCATATATTTATATCAAACTCTGTGTGTCCACAGTTACAAGGGTGTATATGCAGTTGTGTGTACATTTTTATTAAAATTGTTTTTGCATTGTGTAGAACGACAGTACGAATGTGTATGAAATGCTTCTGTATATAAATTTCGAAAATATCATAGAAAATTCGGAGACGTAATTTTATTTTTCGATAGCGTTTCAATAGAAAAGTACAAATCTGCAAGTAAGCAAAAATATTTTGCATTCACACTCTCATGCTCTTGCACCACACTGCTAGAAAACTGTTTACATCTATATTTTATGTATATAAATGTATATATATCTATCTATCTATCTATCTCTCTACCTATCTATCTCTATATAATCATATATGTATATATATGTATGTGTATATATATATGTGTGTGTATGTTTGTATATGTATATTTGCATCTTTCTGTTGTAATATTGCGCATTCATCATTAAGTCTTCATTCAATCTGGCCATACGACTCGAGGCCAAACATTTACCATGACATACTCATTAGGAGAACACCGAATTCAAATACTATGCAATGATGCTTATTTCTTTATCTTCCGTTGTTAAACTGCTGGTTTCATTAGTATATGGAAAATATATACCTTCGCTGATTTCTTTTGGATAGAGAAGATAATTTTTTATTAATATTTTCTTGTCAATTTTCTGTGAATTTCTGCATTTTGTTGTACATTTTTACTGATTGTTTTCAGTTCCCTCTGAAAGATTTTGTTTCGCTGCGTTATTAGTTTTGTTACTACATTTTACGTCGTACATTCTTGTTAAATATTCTGAAGTTGTTATGTTTCTTCTTTCCGAGACACAAACTTCTTTGATGATATCTTCACTCTCAGCTGGACTTCATAATTACCATGTAACTTCCAGCATGTACGACATGGCTTCTTATATTGAAGTACACTTACTTTGATTCATATATTACTGTGTGTACATCTTGTGTACATCTTGTGTACATCTTGTGTACATCTTGTGTACATCTTGTATGTGTATGTATATATATATGTATGCGTGTGCTTGTCTGTCTGTGTATGTATGGATATATGTATATATACAACACAATGTAGTTTGATGGATGATAGTGTGACATAGGATTATATACACACACACTCACACGCGCACTCACACACACATAGAGACACATACATATATAACGTAAGAATGAATCCTGTACAGACTTTCAAGCAAATGAAAAAACTGTTTATGGTGCGTTATTGTAAAAGTGCAAATAATTGTTTTGAGATTTTTGTATATTTATATATCTGGCACAGTTCAACGGACTTTTTTTTTTTTTACCAACGTCAGCTCTTTACATATATTTTCATTTTATGTTGTAGCTGTTATTGAAACTCGATGAAGTTTTTACTCACTCTGTTACCGATATATGTTAATTATAAACATATTCCATGAGATAAATACTAAGCGACACACTCATATATACATATATTTGCATTGATAATATGCTTTAGAGATGAAAAATATCGTGCTTCGTCTTTTGAACGCATCAGACATGTTGTCTTTTTATTCAGTGATACATTTAGTAATGCAGATTTGTGTCACGACATCAAAGCCAATGACGCAGAATGCGTTTTCTCTCTTTTTTCAACACGTATGAACTGTCAAATCGCATATATACGTGTGTATGTGTGTGTGCGTCTTTGTGTGTGTATGCATTTATTTATGTATGTATGTATATATGTATGTATATATGATTTTATAGATTTATAACTCAATGAATATTGTATATTCTATATATATATATATATATATATATATATAAACATGTACTAATATGTCGTCAACAATGAATATATATGTATGCGTATGCTTATGTACGCATGAATATATATGTGTAGTTGTGTCTGTGTTCATGTGTGCTTGAGTGCATGTGTGTGTGTGTGTGTGTGTGTGTGTGTGCGTATGTTTGTGCGCGTGTGCTTGTGTGTATGTGTTTATGTGTGTGTGTAAATGTTTATTGATTGTTTCCTATAGAATTAATGCTTTATATCGACAGCCAGACTTCCATCGCAGGAAACTGATCTTTTAACTTTCGTCTCTGCCTCCCTGATTCAGGTCCTCACGCATCCTAAGTTCTCCCGCAGACCTTGCCAATCAATTACCTGCTACAAGTTGTTCCCCTAACGACAGACATTGCTTTGATTGCCATTCTGGATATTCCTGTCTGAGCTACGTTACTGATCTGGTTTTCTCCTTTGTTTTTCGATATGTCATTGCTTCGTTTTTCCGCCAACGTTCGGACCATCTTAATACATCCAGGAGTATAAAATACTGATGTATATAGTATAATCGAACTTCAGTTATTTATTTCATTTCAGCGGGTATTTCTTCAACTGTTTATATTGGTTAACTGTTTAGCCAGACATTTGTATTACACAAGGCATGTCATAACTCTGTTAATATAGAATATATCACATGTTAGTGTGTGATGAAACAATGCAGCGGAATTTGGAACTGTCCATAAATTATAACTGCTACTTCTTTTCTAAAAAGGGAACGGATTCTTTCGTTTTCAATGCTCTATCAATGTCTGATTATGGCAGTGAATTGCCTATTTAATATTTGTTGATAATCGCTGATCGATCAGAATGCTCAAAATCATCCTTGAATGCTGTGGCAATATTTTCTATAAGAAATTATAATCAGCAGCAATTTTGAAACGACAGGTTCTCATACGTAATAACATCATATCAGCACGTTCCCTGCAGCAAAGGAAATTCATATGATGGCTTCAGATGTAAAATGAAAACCGTTATAGCACAGATGCATATTAATTTCTGGTAGTGGATCAGTATTCCATAGATATTGAGAAACCAGCAATCAGGATTCTCTTCAGACGAAGTGGGTTAATTCTATTGTGAGTTAGCTCTGTTGTTTTAAAATGTTTAGTTCTCTTCTGTCACAAGCCACAATAGTGTTACGAGGAATAAGGCAAAGGAAATCTTCGTTCATTTGACTTTGAGTAGAAACGTTTTCGAAAAAATAATTTTTAATGTTAAATATCGATTTATTTTCCAATAAACGCAAACAACCAATATTTTATGGGAATGGAAAATTGATATTGTCATGTTTATACTTTTTCCAAAGACATTTGTGGCATGAAAATTTACATCTTCTCCACTTCATCAGTGCTTTAAAATTTCACTTGACTCGCTCACAAGTTACTTTCTAAGTAATTAGTCACTATTTTAATTTAACCAAGTCTGGCATGCAATATGGGTTATGAATTTGAAGTTTCGATATATACTGATTTGATTAATTATTTACCCTGGTCAAAGCTTACATGTGTAAGCTAAATGAAACAATTATTTCTTTAGAGACATCACCTCATAATTTCTAAGTATTGATTTTCCATACAACAGAAAATTTTAAAAAAGATTTTAATCGATTAAATCGAAAGGTGTGGTGAAATAAAACTAATTGTATTGAGAGCTTTTGTAA
The DNA here is from genome assembly GCF_001194135.2 of Octopus bimaculoides. Classification (NCBI taxonomy): domain Eukaryota; kingdom Metazoa; phylum Mollusca; class Cephalopoda; order Octopoda; family Octopodidae; genus Octopus; species Octopus bimaculoides. Next base: position 54,796,131 of record NC_068995.1, on the reverse strand, counting down.
GAATAGTAGAATTAACCCTGGCCGGATTTGATCCTAAAAATTAATGAACTAATTCTAACATCTAGTGCTTTGCTATCTACATCTACTATATTATTATCACCCAATGTATATTTTAGTCAGCAGTCTATACTGTTCTTTTTTAGTAGTCTCATGTTTGAACTGTTCTAACATACCTATGATAAAATCCTTTACAGTTAAGATTATTTCGTAATTTATTTAGCGAACGACAGACAACGAAAGAGAGAAGTGTGACAGATAAAAATAGAAAATGAAAGTGAAAGCGAAAGGAACAAAATATTGCGTGCGTTTGTGTGTGTGTGTCTCTGTGTGTGTATGTGTCTATGTGTGTGAGTGTGTGTGTGTGTGCTTGCGTATGTGTTTGTGAGTGTGTGTTTGCGCGTGTATGTTAGTGTGTGTGTGCAGCGTTTAATATACAAGGAATAATTTGCTGAGATACCTTGGAGGTGAAGCATCAGAATCTAATTGCCGTTGTTCGATCGAGATCTAGATGTTTCATGTAGTCGGAGCTATTCATTTACTCTTAGCAAATATATTCTCTACCGTGGTTTTAAAGCCAAATATATTTTGACCGAAGTTTTAATGTAAACGTTCCAAACAGGAAACTAGTCGTAGCCACGTGCTTAGTCAAAAGAGTTGTCATTGATTTCAGTGAACGTAGAATCGTTAGGAAATATCTAAATATATGCTAAATTAACAAGTCATTATACTCAGATGAATCAACGGCAAGATCTGTGAAGCACCCAACAGGACACGCTTTGATGTATAGTGACATTCGCATTAGATCGTAGAAAGTATTATATTTGATATTGTTAAATCATTAGCAATAGTTGCATGAATTCAACTGTTACTGTGACCAATGATTTCTTCAATATTACCAAACCAATCACTCTGTAACTGCCACTGTTGAACACAAAGTAGTTGAAAGTATCTTAAGCCTTTTCAATCCTGGGATTTATGAGTTACCTTTAAGTAATGAAGTTAAAACTGTGACTGCCAGCTCAGATAAATGAACTTGCATTAAATCGATAAAGCCGTGAAAAGAAAACAAGTGTTAGTGAAACTCTTATGTTAACAAACTTGTCACTCCGCATCATACTAGCTCACCCACTTCTCTCTCTCTCACTGATATTTTTTTTTCTTTTTTCATTGGTTAATCTCTTAATGGAGCTGCAGTTTTCTGGTGCCGGAAGAAGTTATGGCACTAATGGTAATATTATAAGTGATCTGATTAAAATGAAATTCGTACTAATTCATTTAGTTTTTGACATGAACACTTCCCATCACCCTCTGCTTTTTTACAGCTCCTTTTCCACCCAATACGTCTTCAACTGCTTACAGAATTGGTTTCTACGTAATGCTGCCTCCACCGGTATTCTTAATTCTAATTGTTCTCTTCTTCATTGCAGAAATATTTAGTATTAGAAATTTTATATATTTTACATTAACTTTTTTCTTTCTTTTGCTTTTAATTAATATTTGATGCCATTAATTTTCGTTTTCTTTTTCCTCTTTCATTTCATTTTCCAATTTTTCTTTCTATTTTCTAGTATTTAAATACTTGTGTTATGCGTTTCTCTTTTTAATGAAATGTAATGTGAATGGGGAAATTAATTCTCTGATTAATGAATGGAATGCTTTCAATACATGCAGTGATTCCAACAAGCGTATATTTGTTGTTATAAGATTTCTTGGTAAAACACATTCAATGAGTATTGATTTACATTCGCAATTTATATATGTACCGCTAGATCTGTTAATCCCTTATGCGTGTATTTAATAATTTGAAGCACTTAAAATAGAAAAACATTTTAAATACGTAAGTATATGTTAGTTTATATAAGTAGATTTCCGAATTATTTAAAACTGGCATTTTCTTCTGGGTAAATGTATCAAATCACTAGACAATTGCACGCACTCCATCGACAACTTATCATTAAATGTATATTTTACCCTCAAATATTCATTGTCTTCTTTCAGTTGAAACTAATGTACACATTCATAAATTCGGAAAATATATATTTCAAAATAATTTCTTAATTAATTAATACAAAAGTTCATGATATTTAAGATTAGAAACTCCATCTCATAAATAATTAAAGTTAGATATTTGAATGAATGCTGTCGAGGATTTCGCAAGGGAAATTATTACAAGATACGTTCAATCAGATATACAGCTCCTCTGATAAGAATGCACAAACATTTCACTCTTGTGTTGCAACTTAGCCCCAAATGATATGTTAGTCCAAGATCTCTTATACATGAGGATCGAATACTTATTCACTCTCAATTCAGCTAAAGTATATCTTTGATTTCATTTCCATTAATCCAAACAAAACGGTACGTCACTGTGAAACAAAGTAAGATGTTATGTCCTTTTTATCATAATAGGTTTTTGTGAATATAAAGATAAATACAATTGTGAGAAATACTAACAGCCATGATAGTAAATACTGGAATGGAGATAGACTAGGTGGGATTTCTAAGCTGAGTTGAGTGTAATAGATGAGCTGCATTCGATAATATGATTACACAAGTAGACAATAGATTGAGACTTTCAATGTACACAATTTAGAGCGTAGGATGATTTGCAGGAAAGATGGCTGATGAACGAAGTGAGTGCTAGAGTGGTATAGACTGTAAACGTATTCAGTAGACAAGAAAAAAACAATATAAGTTCATATAAAGAAAATTGCTGTATCAAATGGAAGGTTGCAGTTTCGCACAGAATGCAATCGATGTTTTGAAATATGAGAATGTGCCGAAGAAAAAAAAATACTCCACTATTGAATTATTCGGTAAAACATCTCACAAAACTGAGCATTAATTTCTGTTCGGGCTGCTAGTAGGAGCGCGGTGATGCCGGAGAATCTCAACAAAGGAAACTGTGGGAATCTTCAAAGTAAATGACGGAACGTGTAACAGGCTTGCAGAAAGTTTGGCTTTCACGCTCAGCAGATGATATACGAAGAGGTCACTTATTTTTTGAAGTGCTTCCCTTATGTATTGGAGTCTAAATGTTTGGAATAACGGTGTACAAGATAAAAAGTAAGTTCAAAAGACTTTGTAATTGGATCTCGGTCAGTGCATGGAGGCTATGGACATTCCGCGTGTGTTGCAACCAATGTAAGAAAAAAAAGGTGATCGACTTTTCGTTGTTGCACGTGGTGAAGGAACAATGAGTTAGAAAATCATGTTGATCGTATTTTTCTCCAAAGCGTTGGATACTTTGCACTGGAACTAATTTGGAAGAAGCATTTTGATATTCTAGGAAGCAAATGTTTTATGGAATTTATTGTTCTCTGGAATCAGCCTGTCCTCTGGAGTCTATTGGAGGAATTGTTTGATTTAAAAATCTACGTTATATTCCTCGTAGTCGTAAGTCGATAAGAATGCATTTATAAGAGTCTATATCTGGGTTAATCCTCCTCTTGACAAATTATTGTTCTTATAGGCACAGGCATAGCTGCCTGGTTAAGAAACTCACTCGGAAACACTTGATTTCTGGTTCAGCCCAATTACACGATTCATGGCACATTGGTCAGATTTTCGCAAGTCCCCGACCGAAAAAGTATATTGCGATTGAATTTGATAGATGAAAACTGTGTGGATATATATTTATATATACATACATATGTGTGTTTGTGAGTGCGTGCGTCGTGTGCGCGCGTGTGTGTTTGTTTCCTTTTATTTGTGCGGTTCTTCCACCACTTTACAACTAGAGTTGATTTTCGAGCTCCCACAACGTAATGCTTCAATAATTGAAATCAATGGATTAAGTAACAAGCGTTAAAAATAAGACGTGATCACGGTTTGTGCAGCTAAATCCCTGGAAGCGGCAGCCTTTCATGGTTCTGTTCAAATCAATGAAGCAAGAAAGAGATAAAAAATGTTTTAAAAATTCAATGATGCGCTATTTTAATGGAAATAGTTGTTGAAATAATATAAGCTTATAACATGAACACTGAAAATGTAATATAGAAGAAGCAAACCTATATACATACACAATATAAAACAAAAGTAAAGTGTTGAATGTTAATTATTTCAATATCTGTATCGAACACTTAAAATAAAGAATACATACCAATAATACAATATTATACTCCATATGTTGAACACCAGCTGTTTGTTGCGACGGAGTATTTCTATATGAGAAAAGGACAGAAAACGCTCGGAGCTTCAATGCATTTTGGAATTCGATAGTCATTTAGCAAAATGTATATTTAAGTCTTATGGCACCAACAGATATGCATATAATATTTCGATTGTAAATTAAGCGGAAAACGATTATAAGATTAACTACACGAATCTTTATTCCTAGTGGCAATCTGAGTTATTATAAAATATATTTTTACCAATTGTTTTAAATTGCAATATGTATATGCATGTAGCTATCTTATTAATCGATATGGAGATTACTCAGGATAAATTAGGATTTTCTTAGTGCAAAATCGAGGCAAAACAATGAACATTATTGCACTGAGTGAAATAAATTGTAGGTAACGGATTTGAAAATGCTGTCTAATTTGATGCATATATTCATTAAACATTTTTTCATTGAAGGCAATATTGTTCTAAAAAATAAATTCTTATCATCTACATGTGAAGTATGGCGTAGTTATAGACAACTATTACATTAACTTTCAGAGATATCCCTGGCTATAGCTATTTTATATTGTTATGTGTATTGCTAAGAAAGCAAGCCCATTTCTTACAGAGGTGGCAATGAATAGTGACGTTGTATGTACATTAGTTACTGCTCCTAATTTCTAAAATAACTGAATAGATAAAAATTAAATTATATAACCTTATACATTTGAAATTACCTAATTCTTTGCAGCATTCCGTTTTATGAGATATCATAAATATCTATGTACATAAAATGCAAATGTCATGTCAGAACGAGTGAAATAACGACGATAAATGTTGCTACTCTGAATATAAATGTTTTTCTATAATCAGAGCTGTATTTACAATAGTTTTCCATTTGACATTGTGTCTCTCCTATGTGGGTTAAATACATACCTGTTATTCAGATAAGTCGATCCTTCGGCTAACCTTTGTGAGCATATAGCCACATGAAAGATGCTAGTTCAATGCTTGAATACAACGTTTAGCATTTCTCAATTACCTGAAAATCCTTGCATTTTATAATTCATGGTCGAGTTATCTTGAACTTATGCTATAGAAAATAATTAGTGCATTGGAATTTTCAGTATAATCTAATATTATATAGAGCAACATATATCTAGCACATTCATTCTCTGTATCTAGATCATGTTCTTCTGTCGGAAAATGACCCTTTCTCATTTATCCTAATCGAAAATATACGGCCTCACATCTAGTACAGGAAAGTTTCTTACGCATGACACTGGTGTTTGTAATACATATGAGAGTCAAATCACGAAACTGAATTACATGTTTACTCTCCAAATTTATAAGTTCACAATTCCAAACCTGTGGATGTTAAACCCGAATTTGATCTCTAACTAATTTGACAGTGATATAAATTACAAAGATTCACGCTTCCCATTCCTTAGAAAACCAAATTCGTTACGGGACAAGAAAAGTCAGTATACAGAACGTAATAAAATGTAAATCTGTATGTATGTATGTATGTATGTATGTATGTATGTATGTTTGTTTGTATGCATGTATGTGTGTATGTATATATGTATGTACGGCTTTATAGCCTTAATTCACCACCTGTTAGATCGGAAGA
>NC_068995.1:54786825-54788072 GCF_001194135.2 Octopus bimaculoides | reverse complement strand
ATATATATATATATATATATATATACATACACACACATATATATATATAAAGCGATAGAGAGAAAGAAACAAAGATATACATTCGCTCCTTTTGTAACGCAAAATACCATACATGTTCTAGATTTGAAATGGAAACAAAATAGCTGTAATCAAAACATAAAAATATAACAGAGAAAACACGCAGCTTGGTATTGCACTTCCTGCATTTGAGAGGGAAGCCCTGCATGTACGTATTTTTCTTCCTCGCAACAGTAAGTTCATAGTACATATACGCTTGGACGAGAGTATAGTTGTACAGTTGTTACAATCTTTGACATATGGGCATTTAAATCAGCTTAAGTTTACTGAACTAAAGAATTTATTGACTCTGTTATTCTTTCGGTGTAACATAATGCAAATAAATCAGATTGTAACACTGAAGATATGTTTGAAATTTAAGAATCATTACGTAGAAGCGAGATTAATATACATTATAAAATTTCGTCGTTTTGCAAGACGCAATAAGTAGATAGAAAATCTTTTGTATGTCTTTACGGCTAAGAAAGTAAGAAGTTATGTTATACTTACACATCAACGGAATGTTATTCCGAGGCATTTTAAGAATTGGATCGTATATCAGGAAAGATATTGTATACAAAGAATCTATATTTTAGAGTATTTTTTTGCAAGATTGGAATAGATGTATTCTGTTATAAGAGCATACGTTTCTAATCTACCCATTAATGATGTCTTCCAATCTTCCATTGAGAATTTGCCAAGATTAAATTGGATAATAGTCTTGGGCATATGAATATCTATAATGGAACTAAAATGCTTATGAATGACCGTCAAGTAAGGAAAAACTTAGGAATCCATTCTTGCGGATATCTAAGAAAATAGTACATTGGAAATGTTACATACTTCCAATAATATTCAACATCAACGTAGTTTTGAATTAATTCACTTACCTTCACCAATGTCTTCGTTTTTTTAAATACAATTTAGCATTGTCTCCGATGCTAAGAACGTATATAAACACGCACGCGGGCAGACAAACGCACACACACACATAGGCGCAGGAGTGGCTGGGTGGTAACAAGCTTGCTTGCAAACACATGGTTCCGGGTTTACTCCACTGCGTGTCACCTTGGGCAAGTGTCTTCAATTATACCCTCGGATCGACCAAATCTCAGTGAGTGGAGTTTGTAGACGGAAAAGGAAAGAGGCCCATCGTATATATATATATATATATATATATATATATATAT
>NC_068995.1:54780715-54786795 GCF_001194135.2 Octopus bimaculoides | reverse complement strand
TGTGTGTGTGTGTGTGTGTGTGTGTGTGTGTGTGTGTGTGCGTGCGTGAGTGTGTCTGTGTATCTGTGTGCGTGCGTGCGTGGATGTGTGCGTGTGTGTGTGTGTGTGTGTGCGCGCTCTAAATTACCGAAACTGAAATATAATATTCCCTCTAAAATTTCCTCCCTGACCTCTGAAGCATTATTGAGGCCGAGCTTGTATACAAAGAATCTCACAAAGTCACTCTGAAACACCAGTGTAGAAAGTTAATGCTACGTTTAAAAAAAAATTAAAAATCACGATTTTCAAACAAAAACAATAAAATCTTCCAATAATAACTGACGGTCAACCCTCAACAGAAGGCATATATTCCACTTTTCCTACTTATTCTTAGACATCTCTATTCCAGACCAATTACACACAGCCTAAATATCATTTCAGAAACCCAAACTATCCCAGAATATCTAGGTGCTAAAATAATCCAAGTAGGTAACAGATTGAAAAGGACTTGCAAATCGAACCTTCATAACCACTGTAACCATTCTTTTTGTAAAGTTTTAATAACAATATATTCTACTAACATATTTTGATTAATCTTTCAGACATATATTATACTGTTTCTATGATATGACATTGAGCAAATAGTTATATGTGTGTGCGTGCGCGCGCATGTGTGTGTTTGTGTTTATTTATGCATGTATGTATACATTTTAATTACAAGATGGATTGAACAGGCTTCTATCTAAACCACAACAATTGTTTCTGTGCATTGCTATTTTTGTCTCGTGGAACATTATTAGATCTGCCACATGTAATGAATCGGCCTGTTTTGTATCATCATCACTAGAACCTGCATGGTTTCATATAAAAGTGACTTGCATTAACATTGCGTTGGAGAAACTCGTAGAAGTTTTATATTTATTGTATCCATTTCCACAGAAACTATATAATCAAAGATACTGATAAATGGCAACAGTTCTAATGTGAAGAATACTTACAATTACATTACAATTTACTGTTGCAGCATTAGTGATAAAGAATAATGGATATTTATTCCTGCATTATAGAAATTGGAATGTATGTAGTTCCCTTAGTGCAAGTCAATGCATTAAACAATTTTTAAATTCGTACCGTCTGATTAACATTGAGTAGGATATTAACTATTTCTTGCGTCACGCACAATATTCGAATTCGTAAGTGGTATTAATATGAATGTATGAAAAAGAAATTGCATGTGATTCACTTTACAGACCAAATATATTTCAAATAACCCTATATTAGGTATTATCCGGAGTATTATCCGTCTTTAAAAACTATATATGTTTTTTTTCTTTCACCAGCGATTACTGCAATAAAATATATAAGCGTTGTCGTCATTAACCGCTACAACTGCTTTTTATTGTTTAATACAAACATTTTACTCATCGCACAGTATATTCGATAACGAAAAATTAAGCCTGAAGTCAATATGATATTTTCTTTACTTTAAAATATTTACTATAATTCAGATAGTTCATACATATAGGAGAGAATTGTAGTTCGCTTGAAGCATTGTGTATTGTTTGTAAAGAATAAAATGTTTTGAATGGTACAACAATGCACTATAATCTTCCGTACTTTCTCCTACTCTATAGTCCTGTTTTAAGTTCCTAATCCATGTGGACAGCGCCTGAGCATTGCATGAAGGCACCAGATATGTTATAAAATGCCGACTCAATTCTTTTCATCACATACAATTTATAGCAGATAATACTAATAATAATATGCTATGGTTATCAAATCATATTTATCAACCACTAGATGGAAGACATTTTGTTGATCTTACCTTCACGGAGCAGTACACTACACAAATATATAATCCACCGTCGCTTGAACATGACAGCCTGGGAAATTTGGCTCAAAATAATAATTGCGTTTTAAAATTTTTGTCGTATATTTTCAAATACAATTTTAGAGAATGGGTCTTCAAGATATGAAGATTAACTGAAACTAAAGAAGAAAGTCCATTGTGCTAAATATTTTAAGTATATAAAATAATATATTACTAGTTAACAACTGTATTTGTATATGACGTTTTCTTTTAGGATAAGGACGTTAATTCATAGGTTGAAATTATGTATTGGAAAGAAAAGTAACAGGTGAAATTTAAAAAAATCTAGCATGGAAAAATGTAATAATACAAATTCTAAAACCAGATGTGTGTGTATATTTCTGTGTGTGTTTATGTAAGTGTAAATATGGAGAAATGAATGTTTAGATCTTATTTTAATTGAAAATTGCTGGCATGTTCGCCCCAGACATACTCTTATTTAATCGCAACTTAAATGCATTGTTTCTGAAACAACGAGAAATCTGATTGTGTTGATAAACAATGACAAAATAATTTGGCTTTTAATTAAATTAAACCTCTTAGAATTTTATATAAATCCCAGAGCTTAGGCTAAATTAATCTCTCGTTGGTATGTCTCCAAAATTTCACCGATCAGTAAAGTTGCTAGATTCCGTTCAAATATTGAAATAATCAATGGATTGCAAGAAATATTTTTCTATTGTGTGTTTAGTGATTACCAATGTAAGCATTTCACTTTTCATCTGAATTACATGCTTGGGAAGGATTTCATTTCTATCTCTCCGTTTTCCTTTTCTGTACCATTCTCTTTTTGTATCCATATCTCTTTTTTACTGTCTATGTTTACATTCTGCTTTATTTAGTGAACAATGCACAGTAAATTCAGTTGTGAATATTAAGGCATTCTCTTTGTATGATGTTTAAAAAAATTGAAGTCCGTTTTTCTTCGTTTTTTTTTTCTTTTGTTTAAACATTCGCTCGTTTTAATTTATTGCAAGACAAACTTTTTTCATTAAATGTTTACTACGTAAATAGAGTCCATTCTATGCTGTCATTATTATACCAACGCTTATTTTATTAGCCGCAGTGGAAAGATAAATATTTAAGTGAATTCACTTGAAATTTTGCCGACGAAACAACTTCTAACCTTCTTCTTCTTCTTCTTCTTCTTCTTCTTCTTCTTCTTCTTCTTCTTCTTCTTCTTCTTCTTCTTCTTCTTCTTCTTCTTCTCCTTCTTCTTCTCCTCCTCCTCCTCTACCTCATCCTCCTCCTCCTCCTCCTACTCTTCCTCTTCAGACCTGTCCCTTGTAACTATCGGTGTGCTGGATTATTACCACCAATGAGCTTGATCCACCAGGAAGCTAAACACCTTGAGATAAACGATGGAGATCGTATATCACATGGTACTATGAGGGAAGAAAATTTGAAAGGCGTGTCATAGAAAACTATGACTCATGCTAAGCGCTGAACTCAAGTCCAAATATCGCATCGAAGCCATTAACTCCCTCCCTGGCACTTCCTGTGTTCCAACACAATTTTAACATCACTAACTGGAATCTTACAGAAATCCAACGCGTTGACAGAAAGGCAAAACAATTACTAATATCTAAGAATATGCACCAACCAAAAGGAGGCGCTGCTCGAGTGTACTTACCTAGAAGTCATGGGAAAGAGGATTGATGCAGGTAGAATTGTGCTGTAGGACTTCCACGATAACAATGAACAAATCTGAAGGTGGAGTTAATTGCTCTATTTTGTTTCCTTTAGTTGTCTTCTTCGCATACATTCTGGCGTCTTCTAAAATTTTGGAGAACATATTCTTCGTGGCAAGGCGATTTTGCGTCTTCTCCTAACATATTAGGATTACACCTTGGTGGCTATTCCTCTCATATATATATACACGCATACACTGATGACTTTAAGAGAACATATTTGCAAAATTTGATAAAGCTATGCAAAATAGTGAATAGCTTTACAATGTGTCAAAAGAAGAGGAAATGACGCTTAATGTGTTGTTGCTGGTTTAGTTAATGGTGTTTGTAACTTTTCCTAAATTATTTAAACATGGCAATGATGCTATTTGTACGTATTGTACAATATTCGCTCACTTTGAATATTCAATGATCCGATTCTTTTTAATAATTAGTGATTTTCAATATTCATAACTCCGAGCTACCATATTTATGGCAATTGTTTTAAAGAATCGAATAAATATATTTATAAAGTAAACTGTATTGCATTATCAACATTTTCATTTTTAAAAATGTGATTTTTATACCAAGGGAATTGAGAACGCAAAGCGTACGCTTTTATTATTTGGTTCAATATATGATCATATTGCCCATTTACTGTTAGCAAAAATATAATTGAAAAGTAGATTAAAATTTCACGAAGAGGAATAATACCTAATTTATAAATCACTAATCAACAATAAAAAAAAAATGGAAACAATTTATTTCTAGCATAATGTATTTAAATGTTGGAATCCATTTATTCATTCGGAATATTTCATGAAGTGTGCTATAAATCCTACAAATCAATGAATAAATAAAATATTATTCCTTTCTGCAATAATTAAATGGAAACTATACGTTGATGCTACCATGATATTGAATTTCAAAGGAGATGGAATCTGAAAATTACATATCTCTCTCTTTTATTCAGTTACTTATTTACTTATTTACTTCCTCACATGTATGAATTAGTTTCATTTATTCCAATATTTCTGGTTATCTTCATTCTTTGGTACAAAATGTTTGCGTTATGCCACAACAACTATTGCTATTCATACTCACATCGCATCAACAACTGCTGGTGTTGACAGAAGGTGATGGTGGAGGAGGATGTTGATGATAATGTTTATACTACTGATCACGTTCTGTGTAACGATAAAAGTAATATCTTGTACGCTGTTTCTGCTTAAATGTAAGAGTACATTTAACCCGCCTGGTGTTCTTTACATTTCGATTTTATCACAATAGAATGCTTAAAATACTGTATGTATACACACACACACACACACACTCACACACACACACACACACACACACACACACACACATACACACACACACACACATATATATATATATATATATATATATATATATATATATATATGTTAATATTGTATATTCAGTAACGATTGATTCTTTAGGTAGTATTCATGTATGTAAATATTTCAATGGAAATAATTATAGTAACCTTTGTTTAGCCAAACTCTACTATGTCTACTCAATGAACAAGCCGGACCATTTCATAACATATTTATGTTATTTCAATGCTAAATATTCTCCCCGTCTGGAAAAATTACTTCCGTTTGAATCTCTTATGAAATGCCTTTTCACAAACCTACCTTCACAGATGTACAAATACCATCATCATCAGCAGAAGCATCTGCATAAGTGTCGATTTCTCCTCCGTGAATGCCATATGAAATTGACATCCTATCATAATAATCGTACAATATAACATCAACTATATGTCCTTTGTATATGTTCATTAGGCAAATGCAAACTCTGTCTGGCAGTGACAGACAGACCAAAGTTAGAAAGCATGATCATTTCTCGTTTTAGGCATATGTATAACGCCATTGCTTTTTAAAATGGTTGTATGGAATTTTGCTGAACACGTGAACGCTATTTTCAATACGTTATCTTCTTCGTGGTTAGAAACTTCCATCACCACATAACTAAATTTCTCTAAATCAGTAAATATTTCGAAAAAATTGCGATAAAATCTGAAAATTACAATATGCTCTTCTACATTTAAATTCTAATTTCTTTTATCTCGTGAATTTCACGAAGAAGCTTAACTAGAGAAGCCGTGATTCATACTCAATGTTCTTCTAACATAAACATTACAGGCATTATAATGATATCCTACTGCTTTTTTACGCTGCTAGTGCTGACCTCTATATCAGCCTGATACAATTACCTACATGCTAAAATGTCTATCAGACGTAACACTCTAGTTTTTTTTTTTATATTGATTCACGGTATCTAGGATCCCAAATCATAATGAGTCTATATTTAAAGAATATGGGGTCATTTGGCTGTATTCAAGATGCTATATCAACCAGATTAAGAGAACATGAACAAACTTACAGACTATTTCAAATTACAACAGCAACAAAAACAACAAAACTCTACTCCTAACACTACTCCTACCACTACTACTACAAATGCTACTACTACTACTATTACTGCTGCCGCTACTACTACTACTACTACTACTACTACTACTACTACTA
>NC_068995.1:54776893-54780705 GCF_001194135.2 Octopus bimaculoides | reverse complement strand
TACTACTACTACTACTACTACTACTACTACTACTACTACTACTACCAGAGAACTTTCACAGGTGAACAGACTCTTTCAAATTACCATTCTCATTTTACACTGTCAGTGTGATTCTACCTGAAGTGAAAATACGCGTAACTTAAGATTACTAAAGAGATCTCTTCAATATATAAGTAATACTGTAAATCAGACAATAACACTTTTAGGTGAAACTGGTGGATCTTCTATTTATGTAATTAAATAGCCAAAATGGAAACTAGGAGCCAAGATACTATTGTTTAGCTTCTCTCTATAGTGGGTGCTGTGTTGTTGTGTCACTGAAGAAATCCACAAATTCAAATAATTGCTTAAAAGGTAAAATTTCTCCAAATAATACCGAATCTAACAGCGAACATTTCCTTTGTATTGCTCTTTTAGATGTGCAGATTTTGTTACAATATAACAAGCAGACAATTTTTTCTACGGAATCCTTTATCAGTTTTATTACTCTAATTCCTGTAATGCCTCTGAGGGAAAGTATTGGGAAAGGACAGATACAAGAAAATATATTGCTAAAATATGAACAATGTAGCAATATATCTTATACGTTGGTGTTGGACATGCTAGATACAGGCACTTAAATTTGGCACGATACCCTATCCATTCTAATTTGTTGGCGAGAACACATTAGATTAAACGCACATTGATAACGGTTACAACACCTATGATCAAATATCTACATTGTCTGAGTAGAGCTGCGAACAACAAAAGAAGGAAATCAAAATTTTTACAAGCAGTAAATTTGTTTAACCTGAAGAACAGAAAAGACTGAATGCTTGTTCGAAGACCCTCTTACGCATAGTTTATTTTGTAATTATTATTCTCTTACTCAGACCTTCGTCAGTTCCATTGTATTCTAATTCTTATTGTTTATTAGAGATTCGGAATTTCAGACTCATAATTTAAACATTTTTTTCTGGATCTCCATTATATGCCTTCTTTCTATCGAAAATCAGAATGAAGCTCGTTTACGCTTTTGCCATATCTACGTATCACGCTACATGTTCTGAAAACAACTTGCAAATACAAGTGATACGAGTTGAAAATGTCCGAAGTATCTTAACTGGTTCAAAGATCATCACATTACACTATTTTTAATCCAACTGTTTGTAAAATGGCTTACGGGTATTTAGAATGGCAAAATTATTTCATAACGCGTTCAAACAACTACAGCAATTTTCCCAATTGCTTTATTTTCACGAATTTGGCTTCTAAATGATTGGCTCCATATCTTACAACTATAATAATGTTGAGACGTTTATTAGGACCGGAGATATGTAAAGAGATAAATGACACCATTTATAATAACATTCACCCTCATTAAGAAAGCATTTTGGTTGTTAAACACTTTCTTCAGAAACGAACATGAATTCCAGTGACACTCTGGTGTTACAACACAAATTTAATTCTTCAAACGTCCCAACTAAAAAGATGTACACGTTATTGTCTGAATGAAACCACCATTTTCTATAACTCATTTATCTGTGGCCTTATTTATGAGATTGTGTTAATGGTGTGATTATAATGTAACCTTAATTTTCAATGTGTATCATGAGAAAAAATAAACGACATTATTTCCAATATAACTAATGTTTTTTAAATGCTATATATTGGTTACTGCATTTACCGATTCCATGCACAATTTACAACAATGTTACAATTTTGTGTACAATCAGAAAAAATAATTCTAACGTGCTCATTCAATAGTCTAAGTTTCTACACTAATATGTGCACATAGCTGATAGAAAATCGCCATTTATATGCCATGAAATCACATTCATTAGCAGATGCTAAAGTAATTCCTTGATTTTGTTGTTTGTCATCAGCATAAATGTCTAGATCGTCTAACGATTATAAAACATTATTGTTGTTATTTTGTTGCAGAGTTCAATCAATGGACAGCGACTATGCTACGGAACTATATTTGCCAGGTTTATTGGATCTGACCGACCAAGGATAATGTTTTAAACTGCTAATTACTATGGCGATCAATATTTGGTGAGGAGCTAATTCTGATAACAAATGAGAAGCAGCAATCGGTTTATGAGTCATAGAACAGACATTGTATTTATTTTAGTAGTCCTGAGCGAAATTTGAATATTTATTCTGGAAAAAGTTAGTTGCATACACAGTTTAAATACACCTGTCATTAAAACATGACACCCAAAATCCTTAAATAAAATGAAAATTATTACAAACAAAATTGATTCCGTAATGAAAGATATTTGATACTTTCGTCTGAGCGAAAATATATATCGAAACAAATATGCAAATGCGGATATTTTCACCGAGGCAAAGATTAAATATGTGCAATATTTTATAAAGAGCATATACATGCATATATGAATATTCACATACATATTAATTCATATCTGTATATATATATATATATATATATATATATATATATATATATTGATAGAGTACTCATTTTAAACGGATCTGATTAACTATGTTCAATAATTTGATACCAACAATAAATGCAATTAGAGTCTATGCTTTAAATTTAACTAATTTTGGATCGCCTTGAAAACGTTGCGTAAAATGTATTTTCGGAATTTCAGCGACATATTCTATATCTAAATATGTTTAAACAATCGAAACATTTGTCGGCCCTGTAAGGGCTGTATTACACTTAACGATGTGATTTTCTTCAAGTGATTTCAATTACTAAATGCAAATTCACTGCAAGTATCGTGGAGAAATCTTTTCTGTCATGGTAGAAGTTGTAAAATACCCCATATGTGCACAATGCCTCCCTATAGTGGATTCCCAGACGCGTCTCTTGCTCTTTAGCCGTATTGAATAAGACATTTGAAGAGAAGTAACTCTGGTCAGATTTAAAAGCTGTATACTGTTGAACGTGTTATTTATCTGTTATATATAGATGTGTATATATATATGCAGCGAGAGAGAGAGTGATGTATATATATATATATATATATATATATATATATATATATATATATATATATATATATATATATATATATATATATAAATATATGTATATATATGTATATATATATACACACATATATACATATATGCATATCTGTACATACACACATGAATGTATAAATACCAAACATTGTATTCATTTACATAGATTAGTACACGTACACAGTGGAATACAGTCACACATACACGCACACCTACACGCACATAAGTGTATATATATTTGTATAAATCGAAACAACGTACCGAAAAACTGTACATACATTAATATCTATCAGGAATAGAAGTTTTATGGACAAGTATTACGAAACAGACATCGCATTTCACAATATCGTAGATTCATATTTATATCCACTGTTATTTGTGTGCTAAACAATGTAAATCAATATCAAATAATAATCTCACGAAGGCAGTAATTAGTACGCTCTGTGCCTCTATTTTTTTCTTTCATTATATGCGATCGATATTGCTTTTTTGCGTGAATAAATCGATTTGATCTTAGATTTTCAAATGACAAAAGGAAGGTAACACACATGTACATATATTGATGTATACACATACGCACACGCCACGCACTCACACACGCATATACTTATATAAGAAGACCAATACTTATAGATATATCATCAACAAGGTATCATCCATCTGACCAGTGTCCGCTTGGGTTCTCTTCAGTTTTTCTATTGTGAAACATGCAGTAATATTTAAGCTTTTATTTAATCTCCATTTGTTTCTATCATCGGTTCACAAACGTCTTCCAATGATTTTTAAATGGTTTATATATAATATATATATATATATATATATATAAACAT
>NC_068995.1:54768162-54776715 GCF_001194135.2 Octopus bimaculoides | reverse complement strand
TATATATATATATATATATCCATATATACATGTTGTATATATAACGTATGTGTATATTTAAATATCCATAGAGTGACAGGCCAAAGGATAGATAGATAGATAGATAGATAGATAGATAGATAGATAGATAGATAGATAGATAAGATTATTGAAACAGCGAGTAACAGTCCGTTTTGTATGTGCGAAATATATGTGTAATATAGACCTTGAAGTTCGTCATTAATATTTTACGCGTTGTTGGTTAGTTGTTGATCTGCTATTCTTTACGGAAAGGACAATTTATCTTATACGAATTGCGGTTACCTTTTTATGAAGACAGCTCTAATGTAGTGCAGAGAGATAGTGAGTAATGTTTTCTTCATTCACAAAGTCGTTAATCTTATTTCGGTTACATATTCGAGAATGTTATTAGCCGGATATCATCCAAGATATTAATGCGTACCCAGCATATCAGATAATGTTTATGTTCTCATAAACTTTGCTTTGGTATATGGAAATCGTTACTTGATTCTATTTGAAGATTAGAAATGTGAATAGGTGATTGTAAATCATGTATCTAGTTATAATGATGCATCTTGCATTTTTGCATGCTGTATAAACAAATAAAGACAGTGAAACTTAACTAGGAGCTATTTGACCATATACGTTCTGGTGGTTTCCCCTCCAAGGATCTTCATGATTCTTTTTGTTTTCTTGAAAAATGATTTTCTTGTTACAAATTCGGACTAAAAATACTGCCACCATATCGGGTGTGATGATTGTCACTGCGACCATATCAATCACCGTAATGTTGCCCTCATATGAAGCTGAATGTCTTATTGGCGTCATTCATTTTTAATTTACCCAAGCTGATTTTATGGGCAGGTTTGTGAACATTCAGATAGTAAGGTATTCCACTCAAGATCGTGACTTCGAATCCTGGTAGCGCCTGCTGTTCTTGAGCAAGACATTTTATTTCACGTTGGTTCAAGCCATTTAGCTGACAAAGGTGTGTAGTACCTGTATTTTAAAGACCAGGCTCTTTACATTCTTGTTCAAGCTGAATTCCCCCAAGAGTAACTATCGATTACTCAGCAACTTGCATGTTGATTTCGCGTGCAGACTGTTCCGTTCATCGGAACAACTGGAACCCTTATCATCGTAACCGACAATGTGTCTATGTGGGTAATTTTAAGTTGCATTTCTGCAAACTAAATTGCGCAGTTTTGAAGTGCTTTTCCATTGAGTGATAGTACTAATAACGGCTGCAATTCGTATCTACTTCATTCCAACTTCTGCTCATTTAATTCACCGGTTTCTCCAACCCTTACGTACTTGCTTTATTCTATATTAAATCATTTGTGGAGTTTGGACGATTAGTGCAGATCGTGCCGAATTTACAGAAACATATATTTAGAGGGATAAAGTTTAACATCAAATTAGACTGAAAGGGAAAGGTAAAAATACCGTATGTATTATTAAATCGACTTCTATTTTACAGTAATACAAAATTCAGGAATAGTTGTTGAAATTTCGTGCAACTAAATATCATTGCCAAATTCATGTTGTGTTTCTTTTGCAAACATAGTAACCGTAATTACTGCAGTGCCAAGAATATTTTAGTCTGTTATATTAGTAATTGCAGAGAAAATCTCTTTAACATGTCTCCAATAAAGTAATTTCAAATCACAATTTTACACGCAAGTTTGCATCTTAAAACCAACCTGAAAATCGGAAACCAATAGTGTATAAGCTTGTATGCATACACGCACAAACATAGCTATGCAATTATGTACACCTATGTGTGTGTACTCACACACACACATAATCGTAGGCAAATAACTGTTTGTAATTAACGAAAAATGGCTCAAATAATTTCCTTTCAATTTTCCTATTGGCATATTATCAATCCTATTACATTTCTAGATTTGAAATAGTAGTATCTACCGAAAATACCATTTACCATATGAGATCATCTCATAGTTAATTAGTAGGAATTAAAACATGTTACATGCAATTTTAGCGATTAATTAATACTTTAATGAGGGGCTATATTCATACGTTCCCATTAGTGTAGTGTTTAATTATAATTTTCCCCCATATTTGCGGTATAAATATATTATAAATAATCTTAATTCCTACATTACGTTCTTTACGCAAAAAAATGTAAATCAAATTGAAATTAGCCCCAGTAGAAATGCTGTGGTATTTCAAAAGTAATTAATACTACAATTTCTTAATTCTTCATTTTAACAACATCTTTACTACGAACAAGGCAGAGATAGAAAAGAGGAAATGCAGTGGAATAGAATCAAGAAAATAAATAAATACATGACTAAAAGAACAATAAATCTGGAAGGCAAAGAATATGAAGTTGGGAGAAGCTGAAGAGAAGAAAGGAAGTGAAGAAAAAAGATCCGGTATCCCAAACAAGTTTCGATTTTCCATTGTAGCAATCTTTAGTTACTCTCTTATTTTCTCAGTCACATGATTGAAACTAGTAAAACACTAAAGAAACTATGCCATTTTAGTCTCTCAAGCAACGTCGGGTAGCTCTGCTAGTTATTTTTAATAAAAAATAACTTATTTCCCTAAGTTTTAACATAATTTCTTTCGAAATAGTTACCTTGTGTAGCAATAATCTGGTCCCACTCACTGTTCCTGCACTTTTGGAATCCGGCTTGGAAATCTTTTTTTCGTAATCGAGTCGCGTTCTTTCTCAGATTCGCACTTGATCTTGACAATGGTGTTAAAACGGTAACCATAGAGTTCCTTTTCCTTTTGGGCACGACATGGAAGTCCACAAGTTCTAAATTTGGCGAATAGGTCAGGTGCAAAAGCGATACCATGTTGTATGTTGACGAGAAAATGACGAGTGAGGAGAGCTCGGTGACCGTAAGTATTGTCATCCTAAGGATTCCGATTATTCCCGCCCCGGGATCTGATCGCTTTTGTCGAATGTTCTCCTTCAAACGCCTCAAAACGTCGCGGCAGAACTCTAACTAAGCGTTTTGGCCTAGTGGTGGGGTCAGCTCAATACCGCGGATGTCAAAAAAAAGCGATGAGATTACTCTTGATTGTGATGTAGCACTGTCGTGCATTCGTCGGTCATGGAGATGAAGCGTACTCCATGGCGACCACTGCTGCAGTGTCTCAGGCTCCTACGCTTAGACCCAACTCGCGCACCGGTGATCATCCTCAACGTGAAGGACGAGTCATCAGCGTCAAATTCAAGGAGATCTTGACAAACTTCGAGGTCAGTGGATTTTCGCCGAGTAATGTTATAATTTTAAATGTATGTCAAAATCAGAAAAAAAAACAGACCATTAACTGATGCTGTGATTCAACTGAGTAAAGTGAAAACAAGTATTATGTGGTGTGTGATTGCGTGGAGGAGTGGCATGTGTGCACGGGAGTCATTTAGACAATTGTAAGATTCATTAAATGAAGGTATATTGATGTACATTTTATGTCATGGAAAATAAAATGTTATGGCATAAAAAATTCTTTTAAAAAAATCAGATAATCTGCTTCCTGCTGATTTTTACACGTTATTAAATATAATTAATTCGACAAACTTCTTTCCATTTTGCTCTGTTGGAATTGCCTAATTAAAAAATAAAATGCAGATAATTCAAATGTTTGTTGTATCTGACAACATGAAATACCTCCCATATTTGAAAATTGAACAAACCTAATGCTGAAAGTTTGCAATCTTCATGAGATTTAAAATTGAACTGTCTATGTAACTTAGAAACACTCTTGGAAACACATTTAGCAAATTCTAAATTTTTAAGCAGATAAAGCATTGGGTTTGCAACCAAGTTACCACGGTTAGTTTTAAATTAAAATTTTTTAAAAGATTTGATAAAAATAACAACTAATTAATCAGTAATGTATTCACCCTTGTTATATTTAAAACTTTTTCCCAAGCTTCAACAAGATTTTCAATACCTCGTTGGTAGAAATCACCCGATTTCGACTCGAAAAATTGATCCAACCAAGCTCTCAATTCTGCATCAGTATTGAACGAAACTCCACGCATAGCATTTGAAACAGATCGAAAGAAGTGGAAATCCGTTGAGACCAAATCAAGAGAGTACGGCTGGTCTGGCAGTACTTCCCAGCCATGCATTTGAATGGCTTCCTTGGTCATATTAGCGATATAAGGGCGGGCGTTGTCGTGCAGCAGACGAACTACATGCTGACGATTAGGACTTTTCTCTTAAATAGACGTGTTGAGTCATTTCATCTCTTGAACATAGAGTTCCGCGTTGACCGTTTGGTTCCGTTCAAGGAATTAGTAACGGATAATCCCTTCCCAGTCCCACCATGCCCACGACATCATTTTACGCGGATGAAGATCTTGTTGCACGCGTGGTGTCGCTTGTTTACCGATGTCATCAGCAGCTTTTGCGGCCTTAGAACCTTGATTATAAGCAAAAAGGAGGTGTCAAAAATGCTCGTTTTTCTTGACTTGACATTCCATTTTAATGATCTGAAAATAAACAAAAATTAACTAAAATTAACTAGAAAAACAAAGCAAAATATATTCCAAAATTATTCAAAAATAGAATTCTCGGAAAAAATTAATTCAATTCAAAAAATTTATAAACGCAATAAATTCCAAAGTTAAAAAAAAAACGGCGGGATCATAGTTGCCAAACCAATATATACAAATGCATAAATAAATACATGTAACACATAGAGGCATGCGTATATACATACACACACACACATATATATATATATGTATATATACATACATGTATATACGCACACGCATATATATATATATACGCATTTATGTGTGCGGGAGCGTATGTATATACCTAGATGTGTTCAAACACGATGTTGAACATTTTCATAACATAGACATATATTTTTATTAAAATAAATAAGTAAACTCACATAGCCGGTAAACATTAAAAGTTTTCATTCTTTTACTAATATTTCAAACACATCTCTGAAACTGGATAGTATTTGCAGACCTAATGAGTATCTAGTGAATTTCAGTTATATATATATAAATGTGTAATATACTATTCTCTTTTGAAAAAGTTTTCTCTTATTTGATATCATTTTCAAGGTTTGATATCTAGTCACGAATGGTGTCATATTCTTTGGTAGACCTGTTATAAGCGGTAAAAAAAAATCTGTTGAATTATTGTGTATAACAGATAAAAAAATATATCGACAACTTTTACTGAGACGCTCCAGGAATTCTAAGCATCTACAATAAAGTGGAAAATAATATAAATAGACTCACTACAATGTAAGAAAACAATAACAAAAAAATTGAATAAAATGTAATGTTCCAAAATGTCCTTAAATGAAAAAAAAATATGGGAAAAAATATAATGAATGATATCTAATGAAAGGCATGACTAGAATAAACCGATATTCATAACTTCATCATTTCTAGAACATATTGTATTTTTTAAATATTTTACGCCTGTCATTTTTATACATTAGTCATTGTTTAATAATATCACGTACTATAGGTATCGCTATGGAAGTGCAATGAATAAAGGTTTTTTTTTATTGCTATACTAATGATTATATTTTATTTTGCTATGATGTGAGACTTTTTTTTTTTAAATATGTTTTATATTCTTTGAATACTTATTACTTTAGTAGTAATACAACTACTAATTTTTCAGGCCACTAAACCATGATTTGACTAGCATGATAGTTTTTAAGTAAACTTGGTAAATGATTACAAAAACCGTTCTTTTGGAGATAGTGACCGGAAGTTCGAAAGTTCTTGCTTCTGTTTCCATGCACAGTATTATATTTTTGTCGATGCGTAGTTTTATGTGAGTTTCGCTCAATGCTTCCGTGAATGAAAATGCTTGTTGTATTACATCGTTGTCAGTCGACGCTTATCATACACATTAACGCTGGTAGCGTCTCTAATGAAACTTCCATGTTCAGAGTTTGCATTCTAAATTATTACGAGTTCATCGTGTTGCATTATTGCATGTTCCTCAGGGAAATATAATTAATTGAACCAGTTATGTATAAAAACAATTATTTGTGCGACTGATGTAACTGATTGTGATGTGAGCATCATAAAATTTGCAACGATATTTGCTACATTTTTATAACGCTGTCAACACTTAATCTATGGTGCTTCCATTTTTATAACACACTGTACTGATCTAAGTACTTTTAGATTACTGGAATTTTTCACAAAGGAAAAATTACATTTGCTATGTGTTCTACTCATACTGAGTGTAAGGAAGAGAGTAACTATAGCATTTCTTCCTTACATAACTGATATGTCCTTCGGTTACGTTTACTACACAAATCTTAAACAATTATACAGCGCAGATAAATAGATGTATGGCTTGGTTTCGCCTTTGATTCAAGAAGTAATCTAATCACACCAGGATGCTTCAAGACAAATGTAGCATTTTTCTGAATGCAGTTTCTAACCTGCTACTTCATTACCAGGAAGTATACAGCACACATCATTTTAATTCAGAACACAGTCTGCGGCATTTTGTTTTTAGATACATCTAGGAAATCTAATTGACTGTTCCAGCTCACAAAGATAAAAGAGGCCTGTCATGACCACAAAGATCTTCATGACAACAACTTTAATATACGGAATAAAATAAACATAACCTAAGAATGTATCGTGTAACACGGACTATGTGCTTAGAATTATGTGAATATAACTTAACAATACAAATCTATTCCTAGAAATGCAAAACTGAAAATTAAAATTCGATATACATTTGCTGAAATTGCGAACAAACGCGAAGAGAAAATAATTAATTGAAAGAGAAACTCGATGCAAATTGACTATAAATTACAAAACATATTTATACTATTGACAGCAATTAAGTACACTAAAATCAACCGCTAAGGTAAATCGGTCTTTAAATTAGATTAAGAGAAAGCAATAGAGAATAAATATTGAAGCTCAGGGAACAGATATCAGGGGACAGAGTTTACACAGTAATGATCAGCAAGGTGTTAATGGTAGAAAATGTTTTCTATAAGTTATTATAGATTACGGTGGAGGCGCAATGGCCGAGTGGTTAGGGCAGACCGGGCGTTGTGAGTGTTTGTTGAGCGAGAACACCTAAAGCACCATGAGGTTCCGGCAGGAGTGGTGGCGAACCCTGCTGCACTTTTTCACCACAACTTTTTCTAACTCTTTCTTCCTGTTCCTGTTGTACCTGTATTTCAAAGGGCCAGCCTTGTCACACTCGTTGTCACGCTGAACCTCCCCGAGAAGTACGTGCTCAGCTACTTGCACGTTAATTTCACGAGCAGGTTGTTCCGTTGATCGAATTAACTGGAACACTCGTCGTTGTAACCGTCATAGTGTCACGTTATAGATCACAAGAGATTTATGAATTTGTATACTAAAGATATTTAATGTATGTTTGTAACAGTCAGTTTTTTCTCTTCCTCTCTGCCTCTCTGTATCTCTCTCTCTATATATATATCCATATAAGTATGTGCGTTCGTGCACATGTGTGTGTATTTGTGTGTATGCATATATATACTAATGCTGATCATCATTCACTGATACAAGTAAATTAAAGATATCGAAGAATTTGCTCAGAACCACATGAATTTGTTGACAAATGCTGCTTTTTTTTTCTTTTTATAGAGACAGTTTATATGATGAGCACAACTATCAACAACGATAAGTATATATTTTGAGGGCGAAATGTAAAGGGAGAGTTTAATTTTACAGAAAAAATACCCTGGAGCCAGTACTGGAAATTATTTTCAATAGAAAAATATTTAGTGTATGTTTTCTTTATGCATCCATATTATGCAAATTGTATCTTGCTTCTTTTGACACCCATTTCCGCGGTTTTACTGTAATAGTACACTGAAAAATTCTCATGCAAACTCAAATGCGCATTTGAAATATTTTTAAAATGATTTCGATCCTCCATTCCACATTAAGTTAGATAAAAATCAAACACTTTATAGTTATTCTTAAAATTCCTGAAGCATAAAAATTTGTCGTTCGAAATTTTATTCGCACACAAATATTAATATACAATTGTAAGCATGTATACATGTATGCGTGTATATATGTATATATGCGTGTATGTATATAATTAAGTACATGTATAATATCGTGCAGCCTAGCTTTGATACGCCCATAATCACTTTCAGATATAATGCAAATGATGGAATTGTAACTTTTCCTAGATAGTTTTCCATATTAAGCGAGTGATAATACTCACAACGCATTTCAGCATGTTTGTTACGGATTAATCCATACAAAGAAGATTAGAAGGAAGACATGTAATCTTATGTTTCGAAGATTATACTCAGTGGTAATCTCTGATATCTTCAAAAACGTTACCACTTATAATTCTTAACATTACGAAGCACTTCTATAATACATATGCATAGATAGAAATAAAATAATTTAATACTATATAAAACATGCACCTTAAAAAGCGCATTAACTATATTAAATATATATGAACATAAAAACTCATATATATATATATATATATATATATATATATATATATATACGTACGTGTGTTTTTTGTGCGTGTATATATGTTGTCATATGAGACATAC
>NC_068995.1:54762215-54767644 GCF_001194135.2 Octopus bimaculoides | reverse complement strand
TATATATATATATATATATATATATATATATATATATGCGATGGACTCTCCCGTCGTTGTACTAAGTACGAAAGTTCGACAATTTCTTACCAAAAAAACCACCCGGATGATTTGTATAAAGTGATGGAATGTGTGTGTAGACATAAGCTCACTTCCTCCATCAGATCAATATTACCTGTAGAGGTGCCACGAGTACCACATGTCAGATGTAGAAATTATCGCAATGCAACGTGAAATGAAGTGCTTTGCTCAAGAACACAACGCAACGCCGGATCTGGGAATCGAACCCATGATCTCGCAATCGAGAGTGCCTAAACCATGCACTTCCATGCACACACATATATATATATTTATGCGTGTGTATGTGTGTGTATTCTTAAGGACTCAAGTCTTCTGTGTTATATTTACATTACAATATTCTTAGAATTATATCTTTGGGTATACACTTTGCTGTGTAAATTCTCTTCATATCGAAGCGACATGACCGATAATGATAAGATTGTAGCACTCGAAGTTTGCTGGTCGTAGAACCCTGTATTTTACCGTCTAGGGTGCCCTCATGGTACCTTTTCTACTGCAGTGAAATTATTTCATTATTATTTTTCTTTGTGTGAATTTGTGTGTGTCAAGACATATATATTATACATACATAGAAACATATATACATATATATATATATATATATATATATAGTGCTGACACTCAAATACATTTTACATAACGCGCGCGCGCGTGTACGTGCTATTCTGTTTTCGAACTCCGTTGCAATAATTGAATAATTTTCTGTAAACATTGCAATCTCTACGAGAGGTACTGGGCTAAGTTATACCGTCTACTGCAAATACAAGCAATCTCAGCTACCTGAGAAAAGATATTTAAAATCTTTTGTATCTGCTTATCATTAGAATCTAAGTAATCGATTTTTCATTACTTAGATTTCTATGAAAATGTCACTGCTGAAATGATTTTGAAGTTCAATTATCTAAGAAACTTGTTTTTGATGATTATTACAATGTTTTTATTATCACAATAGAGGCTACTTACTAGAATCACAGTTACTGGCATCAGTTATTTAGTATTACAAAGACTTGCAGGACCAAAATCCTTTCCAGGAATTTAATTAAAAGGTATCTGTTTATTAGTGCCAATACTCAGAATATCCTTAGCAGAATCATACATTAACCACTACACGACTGCTGTAAAAGCTTTTGTGTTCATAAGGAAGGTGAGCTAGCTAGCGAGAAGTGAGCTTTTGTTGTGATGTCGGAGTCTGACAGATGTGGTGACGATATCGTTTATGAAATTGTAGGGCACTCCTTCTCCTGACTATAAGCGTGTTGCAACTAGTATTAATTATGTATGGATATGAATGTATATACATGCAAACACGCACAGATATACACTCACATACGTATATATAAATATACATGTTATTTATATATATATATTATGTATATTATATACATAATATAAATAATATATATACATACGTATATGTGCATACATCTATTCGTATATATATATATATATATATATATATATATATATATATATATGTGTGTGTGTGTGTGTGTGTGTGTGTATATATATATGCATATGTGGGCACAGGACGTCATGAAACGTGTACAACAACAAAAATATGAAGTAAGAGTACGTGGAATATGAACTAGTTTTTCGAACAACGAAAGACACAAATGGAAAGAAGACAAACATAAACAACTACCGTTTGTTAGTTCTTGGCTGTTTTTCTACTCTCGTATTTCGAGCATTTATGCATGTCTATCAATATATGTATGTGCGTGTGCATGTGTATATATATATATATATGGCAGGTGAAATATGTTGAATGACATATAACCTAAAGAAACAAAATTGCGCATCATGCAATGCCTTCACCTATGCTGAACGATTTTCCACTGATACTAATATAAATGTTGCTATTTAATGGTCTACGTCTATATGCGTTATTATCTCAGGGCAATATCACAATTAATTAGGCTTCCCGTGATGAATCTGTATTAAGTGCTACCGCTATTTTGAACAGATGATATTTGTTACACGTAGCAGATATATGTATATATATATATATGTGCCTGAGAGTATGTGTGCATGTGTGAGCGTTTGTGTGTATGTGTTTGTGTGCGCGTGTGTATGCTTGTATATCCATCCATCTATCTATCTATTATCTATCTTTCTATCCAATATATATACATACATACATACATACATACATACAAACATACATAGACATATATATATATATATATATTAACCAAAGAACTCATTAAAGTGTTAACCCGCTAGAAATAAGTGTTAAAACACTCATTTGGACGTATACGGGCGAGCGAAGCGAAAACAATCTGCCACATACTTATATAGTATAACGCTATATATTAATGAAATAAATCACGTGTATAGTTGTTTATTTGGGTGAGAGAGGGAAATAAAATGAAATGTTTAAATCAAATACACACAGGGTACTCCCAAAAATCCAAGGCAAATTCCCGCTACTGTTATTAAATATTAACTTGGCCTTTCTATTTCATCTAGTGTACTACACCCTAAATTTTTCTTCCACTTATTACTACTTCAGACTTACTCTATGAGAACGCTTCCGTTTATTTTTTTTTATTTTTAAGATTATAAAATGCCTCTTCAAATATCTTGACTTAATGTTGTAAGTATTAGGAATCGGCAAACATTCTGTCAATCATGTTCGTCTGTCGATCAATTTTTCATTGTTTAGCCAACGTTGCAGTCATTTTATGTCATTTTTCGGAAGCTGTGTATTTATCTTATCCAGTTCATGTCTCCTCTAGAACGACAAACTCTCTGAACATATCATTACAACATATGTAGATATTTATTCATACATTTTCACCAAATTAACATACATAAATACATAGATAGTTGCAGAAGCACGTACACGCATACATTCAAGCATACTTACATAGACACATACACAAATATATACGTACATACATACACACATACATGCTTACATGTATACACAAACATACATGCATACGCACACACACCCACACACTCACACATAAACATTAAAATCATTTGCTGGAAAAGAAAAAAAAATCCTCAACAGAATGACCATTTCAGAGAAACGTTGTATAAATTCCACCTGGTGCAGTTAAAAGCGTTTAGCGCAGGTTAGTGTTGTTGCAATTAGCAACTTGAAAGCTAAGCAGTTATCAATATACTGTATCTGCTTTTGCATCTATAGTAAAAATACATGTATATTTCAAATTAGACGTAGCATTACTCTAATTTTTATACTAATTATACATATAGATTCTCGATGATTCATAAATGCAAAATTTCAGAGCTAGTAATATCCACTTCTGAGAGCATGTCGAAGAAAGTTTCTGAACAGCTTCATTAATTTTTATATGTAGAATATGCATTGATTTACATTAATTCTTGTAAATTTATAATAAAGGTCAATTACGTACTTCGTGCAGCTGTTTATTCTTTCTAATATATAATATATTCCAAGGCGACGAGCTGGCAGTAACATTAGCACGGCGGGCGAAATGCTTAGCGGTATTTCGTGTACCGCTACGTTCTGATTTCGAATTCCGCAGAGGTCGACTTTGCCTTTCATCCTTTTGGGGTCGATAAATTAAGTACCAGTTACGCACTGAGGTTGATATAATCGACTTAATCCGTTTCTCTGTCTTTGTTTTCAAATAAACTCACCTCTCATGAACATGGTTTCCGCCTCGACATCCGAAACTCGGAGTTTTATCATGGCTACCGGATAATTGTCACATATTATATATATATATATATATATATATATATATATATATATATATATATATATATGCACAAAGTAAGGTCCGAAAAATAGAACTACCATTTCGACCTAATATTTACATGTTATCGATAGACAATTTTTGTTCTCACACTAACTGCTACATATACTTATTGTATTACTTCTTTGATAATACTTTTGCTGGATCTCAGGTGATACAGATCAAAGGCACAACAATCGCTGGAAACATTATTTATGGTTAACAGATGAAAGTAACTTTACACTCCGTATAAATTATCTGTTATCAAAAGCGGCCACAAGAAAATCTTTGCAAGAATTTCTTCAAACGCATTAGTAACATAATTATATAATTTGCATTTACTTGAAAATTACCACTTCATTTGCGCGATAGAAATAATCATCAACAACAGGTAAAATGTCGACAATGTACATTTTTTAAAATTCCAGTCAACAACACTGTAGAAAAAAATTACAGTGTAACGAAAGTTCATCAATAACCCACAAATGAATAAATTAAGACGAAACGGTATAAAAACGTCAAACAGTAACCATTTTCACTGCTTATTAACTTTGCTGTGTCCCGGATCTACTAAAGCTAAACTAATAAAGCAATTACCAAATACGTAACCAATATTTCCTCTAGGATGACGTTAGTAATTGGGTTATCTGAAGCCATTCTAGAAGTTGTTAAAGCCGCATTTGTAAAATAGGCTAGAAAAGACGGAAACGATTTTGCCTAATTGGCGGTAACACGAGATGATTAGCTGCAGGAGGTAGCTGCGGAAAGCACCAGAATGACGGCGGGAACATAAGCAGTACATTTTAGGGCCAGATTTTTGATCTTTTGTGAGACTAATTCGTGCTAAACAGTTACGAAATGCCTAAGAAAGTCAAAAAGGATATCTTACGTGCATGACCTCTAATTGTAATGACGATGTTATAATTTATTCCGCTTTCAAATTGTGGCGGATTTGTACATTTTGTGTAGCCAAAACTGATCAATAGTCAAGTTAATAGTAACATATTTCTGTAGAGCTACAGTACATAAAGCGAACATAAAATTTCATATTATGTATTTTATGTTTTGTTTTGTTTTGTTTTTCTATTGATCACGTCACTGAATTATTTAAATGCAACCAACAATCAACCAGCTTCACTAATGAACTTCGCAATCTAATTTTATTTAATTTTCCGCACTAACTATCCTAATGCCACTGAATAGCGAACAGCTTGCCCTTACTGATCATTCAACCATAACTTAATAATCAAATGAAACAAAATTAATCCCCTCCTCCATTTAGCTAACGGTGTTTGGTAATAGTGACTCTCCTTACATTCCGAGTAAATGATGGACACTACTATTTCGATGTTTATTCACACATAATTAAACATTCTAAAGCTATACAATTGACCACAGCTCGTTGAAAGAATTAGATAATAAAAGAGTCTCACTCTATTCCTCCTTAACATAAGAACATAACCCCTCTTCCTACTTAATCACGAAATCGTTAGAAATCATTAGTGATTCAATATATGTATTTATCACCAAGCATGCATAAAATACTAACTTTATACATACATACATACATAATCTCTCTCTCTCTCTCTCTCTCTATATATATATATATATATATAT
>NC_068995.1:54760427-54762205 GCF_001194135.2 Octopus bimaculoides | reverse complement strand
TATATGTGTGTGTGTGTATGTGTGTGTGTGTGTGTGTGCATATGCATTTATGTGTGTGTGTGTGTGTACCACAGTAAGCATATAAATGTGAAACGAGGTGGGAAAAATTACTACTCCAATGCAGGAGGTAGAGAAATATACTTTATTATTACAGCTAAAAAAAAGCCTATATGAAAGTGTACCGAGTGTATTTGTGTATCGAGAGAGAAGCAAAGAAACACCAACAGCAAAGAGATACTGTGATGCTGCGATTACCATAGCGAAGTCAAATAAAGCTAAGAGTAAAGACCGAGAAAAATGACAGAGACACAGAGTAATATTAAATAATACTGCTGAAGTGGAGCAAGGTCGAATAGAGGACGAAAGGGAAAACAATTCTTAAGCTACAGCTTGAAAGTGAGAAGCAAAACTCAAGAAAACCTGAGCAAATGAGAGTTGTGTTACACCATGAAGCCGAGGAAGAAAAAAAGAGAGAAGATTGATAGAAATAAGACAGAGAGCACCTCAAGGATTAGATAATGAGACTGGCGATGAAAGGGAAACGAAATTAAACAATATAAGATATACAGCTGAAGTAATAAAAATCAGATGAAACCGAAGGCGAATGGATCGTTAGAAGAGAAAGTTAGAAAATATATGCTTAAGAATGATTACAGAATGAAAATTTCAATAATAGAAATATATGTACAAACTGGCATTATTAACGGCATGTGTATCCTAGATTATCAATAATACATAACGAATGTATATGCGTAAAATACTCGAGTCAGCAGTATATTCAAACTTTGGTACCAAGAATGCAAAGTAACTGTATTTAAGTAATTAAAATAATACAATGTTCTATTAACACCTTCCGCTAAGCAAGATATAAAATACAAAACTCGGCATTAATCACAATTCTATTAACAGTTGATCAGATAAGAAATAAAACCTTTAACACACACATATGTATGCCCGAACGTATTATGTACGCCCGCATGTTCTTAACGCAGTAAACACTTTTGTTCATATATTCAAACCTGACAATCTCGGTATACGCTTTGTCTATTATATTTTCTTTCACTTCCGTCTATTATGTTAGGAGAATGCGAGTTGACACTATTAAACGAAATGTTATCTTTTTACATAATAAGGTTTCTCCAGTGTGCCACTGAATTCAGGAAATTTATTTTCCATTCAGTGAAGGGTTGCTGATTTGCTGAGACGATAAAACGGCTGATAAAATGCAGTGTGACATTTCATTAGATATATTTCTATTTTTATTCCGTATTTTAGTGTGTTCGTATAAGCCTTTCATCGTTCTGCCGTAAACAAAATAAAGTACCAGTCAAGTACCGCTGTCAATTTAATCGACTTTGTTTTCCTTAGTAGGAAAGAGAAATTTATGACTTAGCAGCAATGTTAAAAGTCATAAACGTTATATTGAGTGTGCCGTCGTTAAAAGTACAATATTTTACAACTGCCCTGTTTCAAGGGTTTATAGAATCATCATGTTTAACTATATTGCCTCTTCATATGGTGCTGGTAACTGAGTTGAATCATTTCAAGCATTGTGCAGAGAATATCATTCCCCATTGATATCGATTTTGTTGAACATAGTGCTAAAGCTTGATGCAAAGACCTGCTTCGGACATTGATATATATAGAGGATGTAGTGAGAGCGAGAGAGAAGGAGAGAGAGAGAGAAGGAGAGAGAGAGAAGGAGAGAGAGAAGGAGAGAGAGAGAGAAGGAGAGAGAGAGAAGGAGAGAGAGAAGGAGAGAGAGAGAAGGAGAGAAA
>NC_068995.1:54760102-54760349 GCF_001194135.2 Octopus bimaculoides | reverse complement strand
GGAGAGAGAGAGAAGGAGAGAGAGAGAAGGAGAGAGAGAGAAGGAGAGAGAGAGAAGGAGAGAGAGAGAAGGAGAGAGAGATGACAAAGGCTGCGACGAAAGTATGTATATGTGTGTGTGCACGCATGTGTCTGTGTATGTTTGTGAGTGTGTGTGTGTGTGTGTGTGTGTCTGTGTGTAAGTGAAGGTGCCTTAGTTAGTGTTTAGGATATTTGACTCAGTCGCCCATGATCATGTGCATATATTT
>NC_068995.1:54758275-54759973 GCF_001194135.2 Octopus bimaculoides | reverse complement strand
TATATATATATAATTGTATATGCATATATATAAGCGGAACTATTCACTTGATACATCCTGCTAAGGCCTCCGTCGGTCGTGGCTGACCATGGATGATGTCATCCGTCTGTTGAGTTGTCTATTCAGTTCTTGCAACGCCTCCTGTGGCTGTAGAGACCGATGCGAGAGTGGCAGTCACGTTTGCAGTCACGTTTGCAGTCATGTTTATGTGATTCCGAATAGAGTGGTCACACACATACACATATGTGTGTGAACACCCTATTTGGAATCACATAAACACATACACACACTGAAGTATGACAGAATTTTTTCAGCTTTTTAGAACTAAAAATGTTTCTTGTATTCTCGCACAAATAGAAAATTGAATAATAGAGAAAGCTTCACATACCCTTTCTACAAAGAAGGTACTCTCAAAATTTGCCTCAAATGTTATAGTGCGTCAGATAAGGCCCGTTTCGATTCCCTAAAAAAAATAAGTAAATGACCTATCCTATTTCAGTAGAATATATGCATTTTCTCCTGGCCTCTGTTGGTGAAGATGTGGTATAATAGAGAGCAGCTACATTTTTGTATCCCCTATAATCTATTCAGGTGAAGAATCACCTAGTTTGACGCCTCATTTGTTAACCTGCGTGTGAAGAGATGCGTATTGCCATTATGCCGTTGTTATCGTATTTTCGCATTGAGTCTTCAAACAAACTGTTTTTTGGATCACTAACTCTACATCCCTCCTAACAATTTGAAATATTTCTATTTACATTTATTTATTGTTTTTTGCGTTTCTGTTTGCTGTGTGTTTACAACGTTTTGCAAACATTCGTAATTTCTTGCTGCTGTTTGTTGACATGTTGAGATAGAACAGAAATTAAACAAATTTCAGCAAAATGCTTTAATAAATTGTCATTTTGTACCTGGCAGGTGCAAAAACGGTAATAAATGCAATTGTTTGCAAAGTTACATTGCAGACATTATCCACAAAATCTCACATTTATTTTATCGTAAGGCTCAGAGCCAGAAGCTAAAACACTAGAAACATCTTTACAAGAAATTCAATAACTAAAAACGAGTAGCACTGGATGTAGATTAGGAATTTCCTCTCAGCTATGAATTTTAGAGAGTGAGAATAAATGTAACCTAACTCACAAGGCGTGAGCCTTCTGCTTAATCTATATTATATTCAGGCGCATCTAGTCATGCAAATTTAATGAAATCCAAAACATACAACTCGATATTCAACATTTTATACTTGCAATTTTATAACTTTGTGTTGTTCATATTTTACACTATTATATAATTATATCAACAAAGATTTTTAACACTATTTTAAACTTATAATTTGATATCACGCACATACATATGTTCTTATTATATATTAAATATCACATATGCTCCATATTTTATGTGGTAATGTAACGCAAAATGTCCCATGAGACAGCCGTTCAAATACTTAAAATTATTTAATCCCTTATGTTTCCTTGTACTAGAAGCAGGATAATGGCTCGACAAGTGATTTCAAAAAACAGCCAAAGGAAAGAAATATCTATATTATTATTATTATTATTATTATTATTATTATTATTATTATTATTATTGGTAGTAGTAGTAGTAGTAGTAGTAGTAGTAGTAGTAGTAGTAGTAGTAGTATAATAATTACAATAATGATGATGATAATAATAATTACAATAATGATGATGATAA
>NC_068995.1:54754845-54757496 GCF_001194135.2 Octopus bimaculoides | reverse complement strand
ATGTATGTATGTATGTATGTATATATCTGTGTGTCTGTGTGAGTGCGTATATACATATGTGTGTGTATTAGTAATATACCAGTTAGAAACAGGTGGAATTATCATTGCTTCGTCTCCTTCAATAATTCTATATTTAAAGCATCAGGAACTATAGAAAATACAAAACTAAATAATTTTACGTTTTTTTTTTTTTTTGTTATTTGCTCTATTTTATCTTCACATATACTTACTATAGAGATTTTACAAGCGGAACCCGTAAACTACATCAAGTTTTGAATCTAATAGAAAACAATCCGTAGAAAATGAGATATACTTCAGACGATTGCTACCAGAATGTCGACACAATGTTGACAAAGAAATACATCAGGCAATAACAGATTTCAGATTCTCGCGTATCCATAGGATTTGATGGGAAGATTAAAAGAATGTGTCATGAAACGCGATCACGTATTGTTTCCTTCTTTTTTACTGCACCATTAACCCCGTCATCGTGTCTCTCAAATGAGTTTGGCACCAAACATAAAATGTACATTTTGTTCTGTCTTACTTTTAGTTTTAATATATATTTTTTTTCCTTTTTATATTTTTGTTCTACAGTGAGAAATTGTGCAGTGAGAAATTGTAAAGACAATTCTGCTTATTGATCGATGAAAGGATTAACGAAAAATAATTTTATATTCTGAAACATACTTGACACACTTCAACTACCCTGCAAGACATTTTATAAACACAATTACAACGTTGAGTATATTTTCAAACATGAATGTTTTTGCTTTTAGACGTAGAAAATGAGCAGAAGAATGCTTGATTTATAAACCTAGTGTTTTCGTAAAATTATTCAATAACAACCGCTTGTGTTTTTGTTCAGTCTCTGGCTTTTAAGACGGATTCTACTACAAGTTCTTCGAAACACGCTACAACCCCAGATGACACAAAACGAATTGGGTTTTAAATTTAGAAGGGCCAGTGATGTTACGTGCATCATAACTGTGTGATAATGTGCTGTTTCTAGTAAGGATGTGTGTATGCGTGTAAAGCAAAATGCGCCATAAAATTTGAGTAAATGCTTGCAAGGTATCGGAATTTGTTAAAGGCCCCCAAGGAACAACTTGACGTTTTGATGTGGCTGCTAATGGAAACACCTTCAACATTCAAATGACAATTATAAAGTGGCTGCCTTATTTTCAAAGAGGGACATAGGAAAATAATTTAGCATTGAGCTCAAGAGGCATGATTTTATTCTGTTATTAGAATTAAATTCGGTCATTTCAATGGAAGTGTACATATTTAATTTTTGCTTGCTATTATAACGCCCTTGAAAACGAACTGTGTGTTACCATAATACACTTTAATTTTTATTCTCAAAAGAGAGATCGGTCAAAAGATACAATTTATTACTGGTTAGGAAAAATAAAGAAAAAATGAGATAACTTTGTTATATTATCTATTGAATGTAAATACAATGATTATATGAATGACATTCCTTCCATTGTCATATTTGTATTTCCTTGTGATTAAATACAAATGTTTTTAGAAATTAACAAAGGAGATAAAAAGGATAAATGGAAGACATTTTAACATGCTTAGTGAAACAAATACAATATTTCTTTCAATGTCAGTTTTAAAAAGGTTTCACTTATCTGAAATATATCCACGTGATTTCGTTTCTTATTTATAATTACGTCACATACAGAGTTATGGAAAATTACTTCGTAAAAGGTTAGAAAGATATATGAACTCAACTTTCTGATGAAGTGTATGCAATGATTGCATTCGATATTACGAATTTTCAATTTAACATATATCATACAATTTCCTGGGTTTTCGAATTATTTATCTCCCCGTATATTATCGAAGTGAACCAACAGTTAATATCATTTTTACCTTTAAAGCATGGAAAATAAACCAGGGAAGAGAAAAAGAAAGGTGTACATCTATAGAAATGATCATTCTATTCGTACAATACAGTAGCAAAATAGAATTACATTCTTTATACAACCATTTCGTTCTTCTGATAGCGTTTGTATAAGCAAGCGAGCATAGTTCAACACGACTGTATAGATGTCTCCACATCAATATATTGCTGCTGCTATTATTATTCACCAGTCCACAACATCACTATTCATATCCTGACACAATTACTATTCATCTCTTTATGGTGAGTGAAAACATATTGTACAACTCCATAGGCTGATTTGAATTACTATTATTTCATACCTATTGAATTTCGGTTAATATGGGAGTAGTGAGCTAGCTGTGAGAATATAACCGTAAACGTATATAGTTTTTCTTACGAGATGTAACTTCATCAACTCGAATATGTTACAATTGACACTTCTTTTGATAGCAATCCAATTGAAATAAACGCTGTACTATCAAATATAAAACAACTGAACTAAAACCAAATTCTAACTATGATATACGAAATGATCCTTTCTCCAAATAATAGTTGTCAGCAGAAACGATACTCTATTTCAGTTTGGCTGCAAATGTTATTCGATTTCACATAAAAATCACATTATTAATTGTTTCCTTTCTTATGCTAGGGAGATCGACTGAAATAAAATTAGTTTTGCCAAATACTGGTTCAGTGGTGTTGACAAGCTATAAAAATTATTGGCCTTGTTTTCAAATGAGTAGCAACAGCTTTC
>NC_068995.1:54746609-54754765 GCF_001194135.2 Octopus bimaculoides | reverse complement strand
CACTTCCCCTTGTTCTTCTTCTTGAGACCTGTCCCTTGTAACCATTGGTGTACTAAATTATCATCAACATCATCATCATCATCATCATCATCATCATCATTATTATCATCATCATCATTATTATTATTATTATTATTATTATTATTATTATTATATGTTTGACTTTTGCTTTATATTTGTACAAGGTGACTCAATGTTTCACCCAGAGTCCTCAAGAGACAAAAAGTTAGAAGTTCAAGTTGGTGTTATGCGTAGGGTGTCATATATTTGGTTTTGCACAAAATATTGTCT
Source organism: Octopus bimaculoides (assembly GCF_001194135.2). Lineage (NCBI taxonomy): Eukaryota > Metazoa > Mollusca > Cephalopoda > Octopoda > Octopodidae > Octopus > Octopus bimaculoides. The sequence continues at coordinate 54,754,474 of NC_068995.1, read as the reverse complement.
ACATAAATCATAAGAAAATTATAAGTTTTGCCAATTTCTATTTCACGATCTTTATACTTGCTCAGTTTTTGGTTGTCTTGACATTTATGTCGAATGGCACACATATCAAATGAGGTGGCATGATTTTTGCCTCAAGTCTTTCAATATAATGTGTGGCCTATTCGCACCTATCGGTTTGTCAGTTTGAACAGTGAAGTTCCAGAGGAGTAAGATGTGATCATTTTCAGGCTCTGGAGGTGGTTTGTGTTCCCGACAACTTTTAGCAATGGGCATGTTCAAGTTTTTGAAAATTACCCAGTGAATATATTGTGCTGCTCTGTCATGTCTGTTGATATACTCTATAGGCACAAGAAGACTGAACATGGAGACAACATGATCAATGATTTTATTTTGTTAGTTATATATATATCCATGCTGGTCTACTGCCATCCTTTAATATGTTGGCCTGGTACTTGTAGGTAGGCATCGATCTTGGGCTGCTATGGTAAACCCTTCTTTCTCTGATTTGAAACCAGAAGACACTAACCATTGATGGGTAACGCCTTATTTTTTCTTTCTTCTTCCTTCACATTGATCATGGTGTCATCGGGGCATGCTATGTCGATTATAATGCATATACATCCTTTTTCATTCCCCACAATAATGTCCGCTTTCTAGTGCCTAGTCGGTTGATTGCACTGTAGCATTACATCTCACAGCATTTTTTCGACGACTCCTTCAGCAGTTTGCACATACCACGTCTTTACTCTTTGAAGGTCGTGATTTCCACAGAGCTTCTAATAGATCCTTCTTACAACATTGTCATTGCATGACTTGCATTCGCGTGTTGCTAATTTTGGGCATTTACTATGTACCACACCGTTTCACCTTTCTCACTAAACATTCTGCATTAGTCGCTATCAGTAGTGTTGTCTATTCCGCACTTCAAAAATTATCATTTGTCCATGATGTTTAGCAACGAGATAGAGACCGAAACTCATATTTTCATAGCAAATACTTGTGCGGTTCGGTAACACTATGAGTCCACAATGTAATATAGTGGCTCATGTGGCAAGGAGAAACATTCTGGGTATAGAAGAATTATCAAATTTTTGAAAATAAATTCTTAGTAAAAGAGGAGAAAAAAGTCGTTTTTTTTCATGAGGTTCAGGTTAATGTCTCATGCAATATACATTCTTTTCGAGTTTCTTTCTTCTGTCTTTCTCTTAATACGTTTCAAGGATATTGTTTGAAATTCCTCATACGCTTAAACGTTGACAAGTTTATTTTTTAAATTTTATCTTACTATTTCCATCGAAGATAATAATACGTTGATTTTACTTCCATTTGTAATATCTGAATTTCATTATATACAATACTATATAAGATTTCAAGAGATCAGAAAATTGAGAATATATTTAGATAGAATATCGTTTACCTTTCATCTTCGACAATACCTCAATATGTAAGAATATCAATATCACTTGTTCCTTGCAATTGAATATTATTTCACACTCTAGGTAACACAATCGTCTGCACAGTCGAACACAAATAATTACTCTTTATAAAAGCTATGTAAGACAGATTATTTCAATCGAATGGTCATTCTACAATGTGAATTGAAGCGACGTAAAATCACTAAAATCACTAAAAATTCTGAATTGATACATGGATGTCTAATACAATTGAAGGCGATGTTAAAACAATATTTCATTTTGTATAAACAATTATCTCCCTGGCGTCTTCCACCCAATAACTACTAATCGATGAAATAAATATCTGCTAAACATTACAGTTATGTTTATTCACAATAATAATAATAACGGTTTCAAAGTCTGATACAAAGCTGGTAATTACGGTGTACGGATTAAGTGAATTAAATCAGCAGCTCTTCTCAGTTGGTAGTTATTTTACCACAATCGTGATAATAAAAGTCAAAGTTGACCTCGATGGAATTTGAACTCAGAACGTAAGTGCAGAGGAAATGATACCAAGCGCTTGCCTGGCATGTTAACGATTGCACCATTTGGCATCTTTCATGATAATATTCCTTTCTATAATAGGCACAAGGCCTGAAATTGGCGGATGGGGATAGTCGATTACGTTGACCCCAGTACATAACTGGTACTTAATTTATTGAGCCCCGAAGGATGAAAGGCAAAGACAAACTCGGTGGAATTTGAATTCATGAAGGAGCAAACCTGGAAAGAAGTCACGGAGGACGCCGGCGTTCCTTGATATTTTGGATGGGAAAGGAGTGAAAGGAGACGCCTGCCGAGTATTTGATAACTAGTGGTGAAGAGCTGCTGCAATAACAGGTGATGAAACGTGTAATAGAAGAAAATGAAACTACAAAGAGAGCACGTCAGACAGAATGAAAAGAAACCTTTCTCTGCCCGGTTTTGCAGAATCACTGAAGATGTATCTGGATCAAAATTCTAGGCTTCGTTAAAAAAGAGACAAATAAACAAAAAAGGAAACCGAGAGCCTATGATTTTAGATGCCTCTGTTCCTGGTATTCTACATCTTGGATTTGCAAAGAAATCCTGAAAGGAAGGAGAAAGAAATGACATTTACAAAATTAATCTGTCCTTCTCTTTGGATTTCTGACCTTCACAAGCATAATGATATTCTGACAGTGTTTATTACTTTGTACATATTTTCTCTATCAATAAACATCCTCGTTAACACTGAACATACACGTATTATATGAACATATTTCTGTATTCCTGTTTTAATTTGAAAATTCGTGTTAACCCCGAAGATTTCTATATATTTTCAAACAGAATACTTTGTGTACTTTTTTTAAGTCAAGAAAGAGAAGATAAATAATATGATATATAACACACCATAATCTCATATTTTGAATTAATATTCGTGTTACCTGGGGGGAAATATATAATATTATGACATCAGAAGATTCACGATTCTGATTCAACTACATAATATTCGTTCGGTGTGCTGTCATAAGCACACTGTCTCTCTTTATCAGATTCATGACATAAATGCTGATCCATTCTGAAATACATCACAACATATTATAGACTTGGCAACAGATACACGAAGATAATAATACTATTTTGTTTGAGCTTGAATTAACTTTACTTTTTAAACAAAGCTATTTGTGGCAACCAGCCAATGTTGACATATAGAAAGATAAATAATGAGAAATTTCAGATACATCGGCGAGAAATAATATACAGTATAGATACAAATCTTTTGATGTAATATAATCTTTGTTCACACATCATTATCAAGAAAACGTTACACATTGTTTTGGCATTTTATTTGTCAGTACATTTTTCTAAATATATACAAAAATACACATGGATATGCATATATATCTACAAACGTACATATAAAATTACCTATGGTAATATTACAAACATATGCACGCACACACACACACAAACACACAAACACACACACAAACACACACACACACACACACACGCACACACAAATCTAACAGACGACTAAATCCCCAAGCACTATCTTACATCCTTAAATTTGCCATATCATGTAATGTTTGAAAGACTAAGTGATTATATATTGATATTTATGTTAATAATAAAATTACTACTCTCCTTCAAGTAGATAAAATAAACTAGCATCCACAAGGTAATTCTATACTTCCTTAAACAGAATATTGTTACACTTTCAGAAAATCTGTTGTACAAATAAAACATTCTGGCATTAAGAATGACATTCATAGCTCATGAAAGAAATGTCTCCACAGTGGTTACAGCTTGAAGTTTGAAAAACATTGGATTTATCTGAAAAATACGTAACAGAAACTCTAATAATAAGGACAGAAATATTTAATGAAGATTACGCGTTGGGAAATAGCATGTTTTGATGACGGATGCATCAGGATTTGAGCTTTGGTGGAGATCTATCAAATGGTTGCCTTTGCAGAGCTTGTATGAAATATCTATTTTTTTGTCTTTTACATCAACTCTGGAGCGCAGGATGTGTAACAACAGAGTAGACGAATTATGATTTTGTAGTTGTTTATGAAGTTATGGGTTAGAAATCGTTATGCTTTTCGGGAGATTATTAACCAAGCTGCAAAAATTAGTTCCCCGAATGAAGACAACGGGTTCAATTTTCAATAATAAAAGGATTGCACCCATAGTACAACAAACTAATTATGATGTGTTGCAGAATATCTCTCAAAGAATACTGTTCTAGGCAGACCGATTTTCTTTTAGATTTTAACGACTGCTAAATAAGGATATCACTACTAATTTCATGAAGAATTTCAGCTTGTCAAAATCTGTGAACTACGCTTTCATATGCACAGAAGCTTCTTGTCACTCTCATCGTGTATAATCTATCAGAAATTTGATTACATCGGATTGCTATATCTCTGTAACTTGTGCTGTCCTTCTATATTCACATTGCGTAATTCTGTCCGATTCTTGACATTTTCCATCCACGTAATATTTGATTTTGTCATTCCCCGCATTATATAAGCACATTGATTATAGCTCCTATTAAGATTTCTAATCAAGTGTCTGAAAATATTTTCCGTTTTCTATCTTTGTTAACATCGAACAGATTTTCTTAGATTTTGTCTTTTCTAGTATTTCATTACTATTTTGAGGGATTGTCCATGGCATTCGCAAATGTATTTTATGGCCCACATTTCCAAGAAATGTAATTTGTTAGATCGCACTATTGTAACGTCTTTTGTTCACTCCTATATACAACTGTTCCTTCGATATTAACTTTGTTAGTAACTTTGATATATTTTCCAAATGTATTTCTAGTTACATCAAGTCTTCTTTTGATTTCTGCTTCACATTTATGATTGCGATATTAGGTATACGTTCTTCGCTTGCTATCGCAGGTATATTATATTTGGTGTTTGTTCAATAAGATTTCCCACTATTGTAATATTTATTGGTGTTTCTTGTTCGTCACTGATTAGTATGTATTGTATTTTTCTTACATTCATTTCCAATACATACGACATTCCATTGTCATATACTTTAGTTATAAGTTGCTCTTGCATCTCTCGTTTGAAAGGTAATATACGATTGACATTGTGCGGCACCAAGAAATGTGTAACCTCATGCACTTCCTTCAGTTCTCTTGCTCATAAACATAATCTGTATTGCAACTAACTCTCACTTCGTGTATATATAAACACTAGTTCTTAGTATTCTCAACTAAATAGGCAAAAGAGAATTCAGACGACGGAAATGTGTGTGTGGCTTTCGCCGCTTGGTTATCAAATGATGGCTCACTCTTGTCTGTTTCATTTTATTTTTTTTCAAATTGTAAGTTATTTAATTTTTTTCGAGGTAATTAATCTTACTTGAGATTTTGAATAAACTGAGAGGATACATGTGTGTGATGACCACACAGATAATCCCACTTAATCAGAAGTTTTCTGCTTATTATATTACATGTAAAAGATCATATCATATGTGACATGAGGTAAGTAGCAGTAAGACTGTTTTGCAGTAAAAAAAACTGTGGAACGAACAGACATTTGTCAGACTGCCTCTTTGTATCCCATGAGGAACAAAAGTGGAGATTGACAATGATAGGCTGTGGTGGATCTGAAAAAACGCCTAGCGTAGAATAGTTTCAAACAAGAATAAAGCCATGTATCAGTGCTCCGCAGAGAATGAGTGACTGGTTGAATTTGAGGAATTATATGTGCAGACGTCATGCTAGGAAATATTAAACGGAAGTTTTCATAATTTTACCATTAGTGGCAATCATCTATAAATTCAAATATTTCGTAACATATTTAGTCTTGTTAGCGGGATCAAATTTATAAGAAACTCTATATACAAAGAAATAATTGATTAAGGCACATGATCTTCAATATTTAATAGAATATTAAAAAATACGCTTAGATTGTAAGCTACCAGTATACAAACTTACATGTTATTGAAATTTCAACTTCGTTGGTACATGTTGGAGAAATAGCAAAAGTTTTCCTTTACACATTTCCGTATGCTTCCGTAAAGAGAAAACACAGAAACTTTATAACTCACTCACTTTATATGTTAAGGAAACCGTTATTTGTTTAGTCTGCGAGATTTCTGCGTCAGTCACTCATGAAGGTATTTGTTGCGGATGAAAGGGATTTATTATTGCATAATGCATATTCTGTAATACATTTACAGTTTTTCGTAAAACAATGTTAAATTAGTGAAATTAAATAAAAGAAAAACAATAACTCATCGGAAGTTGCATTTGGTGGATTTGTAAATAATTTGGAAATTTCCCACTTTCACGTTTCTTTTCCAGATCATTATTTGTCTTATATTGCGAAAATTAAATCAGCCAATATTTAGCCGTTTTCCGTATCCTTTTACGTGCTAGTGTTTCTTCTATTTAACTGTTTCAATTTGTAAGTTATGCACATTTCCTGCACCAAGGCACGTTTTTAATTAAATTATAAAATTCAGTCTCCTTAATCTCTTGGAGAGATGAAACATTATTTCTTTGAATTCGTATTCTCGACAACATTTTCGACCTATTAAGTGAGACTATATTCGTTTCGCATCTTATTTTAAAAGCAACTCATACCATAGAAACAATTTGTGATAAACATATTTTCATTCTCTTTGTCAAACATTTAAATGTATTTTCTAATACCAGTCATGCAGGAAGTACATAACATTTGGAATTTATCTTTATCTTTTGTTTTCAAATGAAATTTTACAAGCAACCACCCATATGTAGATTAATTATTATGAATAAAGCATTGAAAAACCATCATAGTAACCCAAATATGTCCATTTACTCATTTAGTATCACTGCAAACGTATCATTATAATTTTCCAAAAATATAGTTCAAATGAATTCTTCAAATTTTAATCAATCTTGCAATCATATACTCAGCTAAAAGAGATTTTTAAATTTATTCCAGCTGCAAATTCTGTTCCAAACACTGATCAAACCAACGCACTACACGGATATTTTATTGTAGTCTCTACAATGCAGTAGAGTTGCTAAGATTTCACATTATTTCGCAAACTAAGAAAGTTAACTCGTTAACTTTCTCTGACGTTTTCCATTACCTGAAAAATAACGCAGCTATTTTACTTGCTTCCAAATGTAACTTGAAATTTCTTCATGGTTTTCATGACTAATGATATTGTTTGGAAAATATAACCGCTACAATCTATTCAGCTCCATATGTTCATTTACATTAAGAAAACATAATAATAATAATAATAATAATAATAATAATAATAATAATAATAATAGTACAATTCACTGAACGGTTATATGAATTTTGTTTTATAATCCTGGCGTTGCTATTTCAAATTCTTTCTTACACCTTTTACGTTTTATGAGCAAAAGGATTAGACAATAATTGTAATATGTAGGAATGCTTTACTTATTTCAGGCATTTGACAGCGGCCATGCTGGAGCACCACATTTAGTCGAACAAATCGACCACAGGACTTATTATTTGTAAGCCTAGTACTTATTCTATCGGCCTCTTTTGGCTGCACTTGACTCTACCGTTCGTATAAGGTTAACACTTGACTAAGATGTTCAAATAAATCCTGTAGTTGACACTTTGTTCTTTTAAGAACCATATACAACTGGATGACTTGGTAGATTTTCGTTCATTCCAGTGTCTGAAGCTTAGGGTGTGATTGTTGAATCTTGCTTTGAAATTTCTCGGTATGAGACCCACATATATCGTGGATAAATCTATATTATTAGCGTTCGTGGAATTTACGGTGGCTTCATAAACAGGGGCCGCGGTCACACAAGCTCCATTTAGTGGGCGCAAGCCATTACTTCTCCAGGAACAACCAGTTTCGTCTTGTTATGTTGTATATATACGGGTCTGTATGTATGTGTGTATAATATATATATATATATATATATATATATATATA
>NC_068995.1:54741679-54744179 GCF_001194135.2 Octopus bimaculoides | reverse complement strand
TAAAAGTATTGATAATCAAATTATGGTAATATGTTGTAATTACTAGGTGACAGACGAACTATTCTGTAAGTCATATGATTTAACGACCAATTGTATAATTTAATGCAGTTAAATTTCTACGCATTGCATAAAGAATTGAATTTTAATGAAAGGCTTTTCAATAAATCTTGTATTTATCTACAACAATTATTTAGACAACGAGATATTGCTCAAAAACAATTTTGTATAGAACGCAGTTACTTAACAGCTTACTCAATTTTGCAATCAATTAACTCCAAATAAAATTGTAGGAAGTATTTAGAATTCTAGTAACCATTTTCCTCATTCTAGATAGTATCTCAGAATTCCATTAATCATAACCCCAAAAATAACGATCTAGGACGATGTTAGATTAATTTATTTCACAAAGAGTATATGTCAACACTCGTATAATTTCATCAAAGCCATGTGTGTCCATAGCATTGGAGATCGAATTATCGTATCTTATAAAAGAAATGTTACCTTATAAAATATAGCTATTCGATATGAAATAGTCGTTATAATGTATGGCTAACATTAATCCAGTTAAACTACTAATTTCTAACTAATCAATCCGCTTGTCATTAGTAACACAAATATAATGACACACGACGGAAATTTTAAGAAGATAACAATTAATGGTGCTAATTAGTGTAGAGATACAAATTATATATAATCCATGAGTAATTACTGGACATAAACAAAATATGCAACTGGTAACTAAATTAAGATATTTCACTAGTTTTATTTTATATCCAATTCTAGCTATACATATCTTCGCCCGATAAGCGGTTTAATTATAAACCGTATCAACTCGAAACAACTTAAAACACTTGATATGAATTAATGCCGACCAAATTTGAACTTACTTCAATTAATGTGTAATACCTCCACGTCATAATTAAATTTTGCAGGCTGCTATTTGTTTGCTGGCTCCTGTCAGATTTGCGCTATCTGTAAAGGTGCTATAGAAATATTTTCTATACTTATGCAATATACTTTCATTGATGATAAAACAGGCCATAAATATTTTGTGAATTAATATATTTTCCTAATATATTATTATAATGAAATGCTAAAACCGTGTTATTAAATCAGTATGTTCTACTAGAAGCTGACAATAATTGGTAAATTCATAGTCTACTTACAATATTCCCCATTTAAAATAATCCATTATTTATTATACCTAGCAATTATTTATTAGTAATAATGTGTTAAAAATCAGTTCTACATCAATTACTAATTAGAATAATCTTCGATATTAGTTGTTAAAAACTTAAACAACATACACTTCTAAGCTAATCAGGTGCAAAAATATACATGCCAATAAAAGAAAAGGAAAGCAATGGAATTCTCTAATTATCATAGGAATATAAACTATGTCTAGTTCATGTTTAATTATTAAACGTTGCTTAGAAAAAAAACGCTACTTTATATGCATAATTCATTGGCGTTGCAAATAGTTATTAAATTAGTATATTCTACTAATTGTATTCTTTAAAAATCAATATTAATTATACATATGTTGAGCCAATTAGTGGTTAAATAAAACTGGTAGAGAAGGTATTATTTCAGGTAGCATGAGACAAAATCAATTCTTTCCAACTGGTCCCCAAATTTAAAGCAAATATTTTGTAGTACGCTGAAAAGCCAAATTTGAAAAGTGTATTCTTACGTTAAGTATCGATATTAATTCGATGTTCATAAAAAAAAATCTGAACATTACTGCAATCAAATATACCACGGCAGAGGATATCTGTAATAAGAATTATGTAAGGAATTTCAATAAACATATTATAAAATGACTGTTTATATGTTTAACGATATATCAAAATAATATTTCTTGAATTGAAACGAACATAAAATAAAAGAGATTGACATGAACATGAAAAAAGAAAACGTTGAGCGTCAAATTCATTTTCCATGTCACTCACCTTTTTTTAACTATTTGACACATTATTTAACATAAAACATTTTAGAAATTTAGTAACACGAACTTCACAAACACCATTGACTTACATCGCAGTTATATAATGACAATTACTGTTTAAAACCGTCAGCACAATTGTGTGTTTTTCAATAAGATTTAATATAATGAAGTCGAACAACTAAATGTATAGAGATGTGTGTGTGTGTGTGTATCTGTGTCTGTGTTCATCTCCCCACCATCGCCTGACAAAAGATGTTGGTGTGTTTACGTCCCGTAACTTAGCGGTTCGACAAAGGAACCGATAGGATAAATACTGGGCTTACAAAGAAAAAATCCTGGGGTCACTCTATTCGACTAAAGGCATGGCTGTAGATTGAAGCAAGTAAAAGATAAAAAAGGAATAAAAGAATATATGTGTATATATATATATATATAGGGAGAGAGAGAGAGAGAGAGAGAGAGAGAGAGTGGGGAGGGAGAGAGAGAGAATGAGAGAGACGCTCAGGACTTACCTTGGAAGAAAGACTTCCAAGGTAAGTCCAGAGCTTCTCT
>NC_068995.1:54739684-54741273 GCF_001194135.2 Octopus bimaculoides | reverse complement strand
ATATATATATATATATATATATACATATATATGTGTATGTATATATGTATGTATGTATGTATGTATATACATATGTATGTATTTTCACACACGCACGCACACACACACGCATCATATATGAATATAGAAATGTTTCTGCGTTTCGATTTTTCTTCATATGCATGTGATATTATTGTTATTGCCTTGTCTCATATCTCCTATATTGACTAGTGAATATCATGTAGTCTGTAGTCGATCCTCATATACTGACGCATTTACTTAATGGAGAACAATTATCATTGCTACATATCTGGTATATTTATATATTTTGCTTGTGGACATAGACGAGCCTATAAAAGCTCTTTTCATTATGTAAACGATTCTTGTTTGCTTTGTTCGAACTTTATAATATCATTGAATAAATATGTGTGTATAAAGGTGCGTGCGTATATCATTGTATGTGTCCGTGAGTGAGTGTGTGAGTATTTGTATATTAGTTATTGAATTACGTATACTGGACATCGTATTAATCATCATTTTTTGTGACTTATCTTATCAGTGATATTTTTATTAACGTATTGCTATATAATCTGAGAGCAGTGGTTACAATGGTAAATTCTGCTGTGTTTCCCACAATCCAATGGGAGGCAGTTATACACTCCCAGTTCTTCAATTCATTTCAAGTTACATTGTCTGTAGTAGTACATTATACACCTTGACCTTCTTTTCTTAGGGAGAATCTAGTTCTTGATTGCAGGTGTAGGAAACATGTAAAATCTTTCGTCGAGGATTAGATTTGCATAAGAATTTGGTTATTTCCGCGTTTCTGTGTTCTCAATCTCCCGGAACACCCCCAAATTTTACCTCTATATGAAGACAACAAATGTTACGTAATGAATAGACATCAATTGAATGTCGTTAGATTCGAAAGCATAATATGCTTTCATGTTTGTAACTACGTCGAAGTCCTCTCGCTTAATCATGGGAACATTTCCCTACTAGCTTTCAACATCATATCTTACGTCACATAGACAAGATAAAGATAACAAGCACGAATCCTGTTTCTGCGCTAACGTAAACAAAATACATTTACCTCATATGTTTTACTTAGGTGAGAAACGAGCGAAAATAAGATAAGATATTCATATATTGAAAGATACCATCCTCTTTTTATTATCATAGATCTAGAATCGCAAGAAAATAATTGAGGTCTGCCTACGCAGAAAAAAAAAATAGAATATCCATTTTTTTTCGAAGAAATACACTTACAAATATATGCAACATTCTACATTCTGTTACGTCGTATTATATTGAGCATATTATACATCATAGATTTACAATTACGCTATACCACTAAGGTGGCTTCTTTTTTTTTTAGTAGCTATCACACACATGCTACAGTGACGAATATATATATATATATATACATATATATATAAGGTTGAGGAGGGTATTGGATTTAACCAAACTCAAGAGGATACAGGTAATACCGAGTAAGTGCTGTATACCGACTAGTTTTGCCCCAGTCGTTGTATGAACAGGATTGGGGATTATAAGTCGTGTATTAGCGTGTGTATATGTAAATATAAAAATAAAAAGATAAAGAGAGC
>NC_068995.1:54736639-54739299 GCF_001194135.2 Octopus bimaculoides | reverse complement strand
CTCTAAGTAAAAATCCCAAAATTTTTGGGGAGAGGGGCCAGTCTATTATATTGACCCCAGTGCAAAATTGGTACTTATTTAATCGACCCCGAAAGGATGAAAGGCATAGTCGACTTCGGCGGAATTTGAACTCAGAACGTAGTGGCAGACGAAATACCGCTAAGCATTTCGCCCGGCGTGCTAACTTTTCTGCCAACTGGCCGCCTTCATATATGCATATATTTGTATGTGTCTGTCTTTATTTGTGTGTGGGGGGGGCGTGTTTGCGTCTGTACACACACGCATGTATGCCTAATTATGTCTTTATGGAGACTTACACAGAGAATTCCAAGCGTCTGTGTAAGCGATGAAATGTTCGTCTCACTTCTTCAACAGACGTAAGCCCGGTGCTCTTAGTTACGTTGTAAACAAAAATAAAAATAGAAACTGTACCACCCAAGGGATGATCTCCTTTTACGACAGCAAGAATATAATCTATGTCCACTGAGGTTTGAGCACCTGCAACAGAATAATGCACCTGCAACAGGATAAATGGACCAGTCCACAAATCCATTATGGTAGCTGGATACTTGCCAGAGATTGTAAACAAAACTGCCTCATTCTCCCTACAGTTCCGACTTTGCTTGATGTAACTTTGGTTGTTCACCAAACTGAACAAGATGGAGCTAGATACGGCAATGGTCTTGGATACATTCACATTAGTGGGAGTTCCAACAAGTAGCTGGGGCGCAACCACAAATACACTGAACTCCGAGGACCATCATCGTATTAAATTTTGTATTTCCTTGAAATTAATAATTAATAATAATTAAAATTTCTGTAATGTACCATACCTTTTCACACACACACGAGCATCAACATTAACTCGACACTAGCACGTGTTTTCTTCTTTCAGTGTATTTGCTAAAATGTATTTTCAGATTGGATGGCTTATCGAAATTATTTGTAGCAAATCTCGGTTATTTCAATTTTGCTTTAGCATCATTATATCAGCAAATTTCACACCCAATTCTATGCCAAAACAATATAATCATCTCAGTTATACATGTTCCTGCTCAGCTATGTGTATTTGGGTATTTAGCCATTATAATGCAATATCAAGTGATATATGCTTGTCACATTCTACATGATTGGATTATACGTGTTGCAATCCTAGATGCGACATGTTACTTTAATCCTTATAGTGATGTGTCAAATACGAATTCTGATATACTTTTGAGAGTAAATGAAACGTTGAATTGGCACTACTTTGTTATGCATATAACAGTAGATGGAAGTGGGCCACGCTAAATAATCTTGCCCGACACGACAGGACAGCTAGTAGTATTGTGATAAATAGATCGATATCAAAAGTTGGGTAAATTCCATGTAACGTCGCTGATTTCTCACCAGAAACTCGTGGCAAATATTACAATATATACCAAATCTGCGATTTCGTCTGAACTTAAATCGCATATGCATTGTCTTCACAGTAGATGTAATGAGTGGTGTTACTTCTAACACCACTAGGTAGACATTATATTATTTGTCTTGCAGAAATAAAATCTTTAATGTTTACTCACTATGTCGCTGAAGTAACTACTGGTTATATTCTTCTTTACCAATATTTGGAATTGTGGCTGTGAGAAATTACCATCCATATTCTACGGACATCATTAAGTCGCACTGACGTACCTTTACGGAAAAACATTGGTATCCTAACAAAAATTTATAGAATGTTATTAGTGTACATGTGTTTTGAGGCACTTGTATTATTTAAATTGTTTAAGGCGGCGAGCTGGCAGAAACGTTAGCACGCGGGCGAAATGCTTAGCGGTATTTCGTCTGCCGCTACGTTCTGAGTTCAAATTCCACCGAGGTCCACTTTGCCTTTCATTACTTTCGGTATCGATAAATTGAGTAACTCTTGTGTTCTGGGGTCGATTTAATACACTGAACCCCATCCCACCCCCGAAAAAAAATTCGGGCCTTCTGCCGGATGTAGAAAAGATTATTTGAATTGTTTGCAAGCGTGTTTTATTTATTTCAATAAAATAATCTTGCAATTATTTGAATGGTTTTAGATGTATTATCGGTCAGCAGATATTTCGAAACCCGAGGCCACCAATTTTAGGAAATTATTACCTAAACCTATGTCGTTTTGATTTCAGTATTCAAATCGTTCTATAAGTCAGTCATTCATTTCATAAAATCTGCCTCTTGAAAATAAGTATCGTTATATTTTTAAAATCGAAGAGTTGATGAGAATTTATTAAAAGGATTAGTGGTAATTGACCCTATATCAGATAATGGAACAAATGTTATTACTGAGTGGTTGTATTAAGATAAAGCAGAAGCTTGTTAGCTATCTTAGGCTTGCAAGCAGATTTCCTGAATTATTATACATTGATGATGATGCAGGATTTATTTTGTTATATACGCATTTATATATGTAATTAAACATACATGAATGCATATGTGTACAAGTGAATAAGCATATGTATGAATGTATGGACACTGGACGTATATACATATATGAGAAGTTAATTGCTTGGGTATATAAAATTTAATCATGCAATTTCTTTTATTTGATGAAATACGGAAGTCATTATCTCAAAAATTATATATACGTGCATATATATATATATACATACATACATACATATATATATATATATATA
>NC_068995.1:54736135-54736629 GCF_001194135.2 Octopus bimaculoides | reverse complement strand
CGACATTTAAATAAGGTCGAGTGAGCAAATAATTTTTCCGAGTTAAATTAATATATTTTTTTGCCTTTCTAAGAATATGTCTAAAAATTAAAAAAAAATATGCATAGACATTTAATTAATTTCCAACTCCAAAATTTGATAAAACATTTTTACTAGAATTTCTCTTTGAATATTAAGAACGTTGCGTTTTAAATTTGTTATGAATGTCGCAATATTTAAATTCATGTTGCACTTCTAATTAAATATATTAATGTTTTACCGGTGAACACATTGGTGTTGAGTGGATTGTGGATGGCTGCAACAAATCGCTACGTTAAACACTACCATATGTTGCAACTATTTGATTTCTTCTCTGACATTGCGCTATCCAACTTCAGGCTATGCAGCAGCTGCATCTGACATACTGCAGCCTGTAAAGGTATTCGATACAGCATCTGTTAAATTGATAGGAGCAATTATTTAAGATATTGTTATATATATATATATATATATAT
>NC_068995.1:54730259-54735734 GCF_001194135.2 Octopus bimaculoides | reverse complement strand
ATATATATATATATATATATATATACACACACACACACACGTATATTGTGAACTCGTTATTAGTACGTGGGGAAATATTTAAATGGAGATTTTTGTGTTGTTTTTTTTAATGGTCTGGCTGCAACTATGTGCCACTATGGATTAGACAGTACAAACGTATAAAAATGAAAACTGCATGAAATACATTACAATTTCCTAGGTACACTTATTGCTAACGAAATACAGAAAGATACTTCGAGACATGCATTTTATAACTCTTAGAATGGTTCAGTGGTGTAAAAAGAGAACTTGTTTCAGTGTAGTCCATTTGTAAAGAAAATACTGTTGATTCGGCAGAAATACAATACAAATTTGTAGGAACTAAAATTCACATGTACTAAGTCATAAACGAAGGTGTTAAGTAAGTTACCTCGAAGTATATTTTCTAGCAAAATTCTATACAGTATTTATTGGCGTGTTACACAGATCCGTACACTTTCAATAGTAAAATAAATAGTATCCGTCTTGTGAAAAATAATATCTGATAGAACAGTGTAATCTATTGCGTGTGGTGTATTGAAAATCCTTACATGTTTTCAGTATATTATGAACTATTAAATTGCCGATCGTAAAGTAATTGCTCAATGACAGCGAACCACGTATTCGGATTCTTGTCTTTTCTCTACGAGGTCAAAAGATGCATATGTGACTGTCTATGAAGCAACTGCCATCACTGTCTTGGGAAGACGATATGTTACGTGCTACAATGAAATTAAACGGTCGAAATTTCTAAGCCCTTCAAGAGAACTTGTATACGTTTACGATCTATATCGCATTTTATATATTCACTCACATACGGGCGCTCTAGTCTCGTAATGTGTGAAGGTGAAAAGGTTCAGTAGTTGATAACTGAATGTCATCGGATTTCTCTTTCTTGGCAAACTAGAATTAGCATTAACACTTGAAAATACATTCCGGCGAAATACGCAAAAGTGACTCGCTTCGCAGATGACACAGGGAACGTAGCCAGATAAACTTGCATCACATATAAGTTGAAATATACAACATAGATGGACAGCAGACATAATACCATGCTTTAGCTATATTGTAAGGCGATGGTGGAGGAAGATGGTTGTGAGAGAAGTAGATTAAATATAATATGATCTGCATTTCTTATAACACAAACAATTATTAATTCATGAAGTATTCACTAAATGCTTCTCTTAGAATGAAGTACCTGAAGAATAACAGAATGAAGTGGGAATATATTAAATGATAAAATGTTTATTAAGAAATATACTTATACACTCAATATATGTGCACGAATCAAATTCTAATGCATTATGTATCAACAAAATAACTTAGTGTGGCTTGTAACCCATTTACTAGTACGTTTAACTGAAAGCGTTATTATATGTTACAATGCGGGGCCAATTGAGG
Organism: Octopus bimaculoides; assembly: GCF_001194135.2. Classification (NCBI taxonomy): domain Eukaryota; kingdom Metazoa; phylum Mollusca; class Cephalopoda; order Octopoda; family Octopodidae; genus Octopus; species Octopus bimaculoides. Next base: position 54,734,315 of record NC_068995.1, on the reverse strand, counting down.
TGAAATACTTGTACCGTATTGTTTTTTATGTGATGCGAGTGTGATTTATGTTGTAGACGGATAGCACGGGGTTCAAAACCTTGGATGTATAAGGTCGAGGAGGAGCAAAATAATCATGTTTTTTTTATTTCGTGTGAGGCAGTTACGGAACGCATAGACGTGAATATAATGTCAACTAAAGTGCGTATATTAATCTGCTTTTGATTATCTTTAACCTGTGTAAATATGTGTTAAATCCTGTGTCTACGATTGGTGGAATAATATTATGTCGGACTGTATATCTATATGATAACTGATGTTTAATGTGACGTGTTTGCAGTAGGCATTTCGAATATTATCATTTCAGCTAAAGATCCAGCTACCGAATGCCGTTGTTGAAGCTAGGGCATGGTGCTCCGGCTTAATGTATGTATCTAAACGCGAACAATCCGACGCTGAATTTACAGCATTGTTTTCCCAGTAGTGTATGCAACGGGAAGCCATATTGTTGCTGTCTTTCCTTTTATTTAGTCTTGTTTTGTTGTATTCTTATCGTCAACGCTGTTGTATTAATTTTTTATATTGATGCTTCCAATGTCACTTCCCCTGGTAACTAGAGATCCAAAATATATTTTAGCTAAAATAGCAAAAAGAGAAATGTGCATTGGTATTGTTTACTTTTATTTATTTTTAGCTTTGTTGTTTGTTTTCTGTTGCAGCTGCTGCTTGACATGATGTTCTTGGTTTTTCGTTCTCACCATCAACGTTGCTGTTCATTGAAGCGCCGATCCCTATATCCTTGTGTTGTACCATATCGCCGTAGGTGCCGTTAGCTTCACCACACATATTATTAAACCTATCACATTAAATTTTCAGATAAAAAGGTTTTTGTTGCATTTTAGGAATCAAAGGTTTCGAGTTAAACAATAACCTTCGTATTACTGGTACTATAGATTTCATGCCTTTAACTAACGTCTACCACCTCGACAAATTAAATGTAATGTCATATTTAATAAAACTTTGTCCTCTGACTGCAATGTAAAATAAGAATTCCCATCAGGTATGGGGAAAATACAGCTTACACCTATCAACTGAATACAGCATCATGCGAAAGCTACACATTAATACAAGAATTCGGAGATCTTTCTCTCATCCTAGGAAGACATCTTCAGATTGTGTTTTCATTTTCATATAGCATCAGTGACGCACGAATGTCTCCAATAATGTCCCTTTCTTAGTGCTTAAGAAAATGTTTCATAGTTCGAAAAACCAAACTTTCGTTTTGATCATTGAATAAACCTTCTTTCTGACCCCTAATTAATCGTTAGCTTCATTATCCTCCTTTTCTCATCTTTCTTTTTCTAGCATAGTTAGTGACATGCCCTTCATAACATTAAAATGAATATTATTTCTTTCACAGATCCTTAAATTCATCTGTATTCTCTACTTCCATCACCTTTGAAAACAAATCTTAGAAGCGGTGTTCCCGACAAACTTTCTAAGATTATTTTGACATGAACGCAGTGAATGTAACTTCTTCATATCAAGCATATAAGAATGACCTTCAGTGAAAACATCATAATATGAAGGCGTCGATTTGCCTCTTTCAACAACGAGAAAAAGTTAGTAAACTATGAAATTTTAATTCTGTGAGTTTCAAAGACACAACTTTCTTGTTAGATTATTCTAATTGTTGTCTGTTGGGCCTTGTGAGAAGGTGCTGAATTTTTTTGCAACACATATATATCCACATCTGCAGCACATGACTTATCGAACAGACTTCATTCTAAGACCCTGCGGAATGATGTGTCATGTCATGCCAAGTTCTTCCTTACAACTATTGAAACCATCATGGTTGCCAGAAATGTTGTGTACGTCACTCTGGGGACATAACAATCTGTCATTTCTCTTGTTGGTTGTTAGATCTAACAGGAGAAATGACAGAGTGTTACGGATGATGTTTTCTAATCAGAGAAAAGAAGAAACGAAGCATGTCATGTTCGTGACAGTTTTAACCTGAAATGACTGCTTAGCGTGGATCCAACGGTTTCTCTGTTGCTTTACAGATATGAATTGTCTTCACCTCAGTAGATATTTCTTTTGATTGTTGTTGTGCACCACAGTTCTGATAATCCATTCTGACACTTGAAATTCTTTGGTGATGGTGACCCCCATTGATTTCCCGGAATACTCATCGATAACGTGTTTAATCCGTTCGATGAATCGCGTCCGAGCATTTAGATTGTTTCTTTCTTCTCTCTGATGACATTAAAATATTCTTCCTGAGTCTTTCAATTCTATCTGAAATTCGCATACAAAATCCATTGCAACATTTAGAAAGCTAGCTATTTCTCAATCGCTATGCTCCCCGCATATGGCAAAAATGTTTGCATGTGTTTTCATTTCTGCTGCCAGCAATTTTTGCTCCACAGTTACCCGAAATGAAGATAATCCATTTAATTTGTTTGAATAGTATCACAAAAACTGTTACTCAGAGTTTCACGTTCCCGTTCGTTGGACAGTATTATATATCTATATCTATATATATATATATATATATATATATATATGCCTGAATGTGTGTGTATATGCGGGTATATGTACATCTTTACGTGCATCCATAGGTGTATGCAAAACTACTTCTTATTTTCATTGACGAACAGAATATCACTTTATCGGATTTCTTTTTTAACGGAACTATTTATTTTTCAAGTAAAGCATAATCTTGACACGCAATGAGGCTCTGATTTGCAAGAGGTAAATGTTCTAGCACCTTTGGAAATGGTGTAATTAATTTTGCGACTGAGTTCCAAAGCAACGCCGCAAAACAAATAAGTGCTGCTAATGGAAACTAGTGGGCGAATATAAAACATGCGTGAAGCTCATTATTTTTTTCTCATTAAAATTTCTAATGAATATTATGAATATAGATATTGTAATGTACAACTGATTATTTTCCACAATGTATCAATCAATATTTTTTAACATCAATATACGTTCAGTTGTTATCTCCTACTTCTATCATTGATTACCATCCATAGGACGAGAATCATAAAAGTGCACGTTAGGATAAAAATGTGGACCTATTTTTTTTATTGGGGACCAATATCAAGAATCTCAGTGGAATAAGAGAATCAATATAGCATGATACTCAATATGGAAGTTAAACGTTAGCATTAAGTACAATCATGGTTACCTAACTTATACTTCTGTTCATTCACCCATCGATATATTTCGCATAAAAATTATATATCATTTCCACTAATAACTTTAAAACCCAACACAAATTCCGATCTATAGATTTATGTTTAAGCTGGGAATATCACATTAGCGTTTACTTAATTTCTCTATTCACTTCAGTTAATATTAGTTGAAGGTATTTTCGAATATTTGCTATAAGGGTTCAAGACGTAGTAAATAGGCCAACAAGTTCAAAAGCTACGAGTTAATGTTCAGTAAAATTACGTATATATCAGAGAGTCTTTGATTATTCACAAATAACTCGCCCGGGAAAAAATATAAATTCTCCAGATACCTTTGAAATCAATGAAGTATAGTAAGAATATTTGCTATGGAATATCAAATCAACCTTTGAACCTTGAATAGCATTAGACATACACTAGTTTCAGAATACGTGCATTTTTTCTCTTATGGTAACTAACGCTCTAGAACCAACATCACATGCATCTCTTATTCAAATAACATATAAATTGTCAATTCAGTGCGACCAGTGAAAAAATTAAAATGTTGTTTGAACATGCGAGATCAATCTAAAAAAAAAAACGTCAAAAGAGCAGTCTTTGAAGGTGTATGTTTGATCGTAATGATGATGGTTTTTAAGAAGTTCAATTGAGGTTAGCTTACTCAGTATTATCAAACATCAAATATTAAGAAGAAGAAAAAAGAGCTTCAGTAGATTCAGAAGAGTTAACTTCAAGTACATTTGTAGAACCTGGAGGCGACTTCAAAATAACGAACCAAACATTTACATACATACAGACACAGACACAGACAGACACACACACACACACACACACACACACACACACGCGCACATACACACACATGCACACACAC
>NC_068995.1:54723553-54730038 GCF_001194135.2 Octopus bimaculoides | reverse complement strand
ATATATATGTATGTATGTATATATATATGTACTTTTCAGCCCACAATCTTACGTACACATGCACAGACGTAGGAACACAGCCATTCACACAGGCACTCCTTGCGTTATACGTATATTCATATCACATAGTTTAGAAGACGTTCCATGGCGACTTGTCTGTAACTTAATAGGAAGCATTTTTCCCTTGCGTCTTAGTTCTAAACGTTTTATTTTACAAATATCCAGCCTTATTCTTATCTATTAATATTATGCCATATTGTTTCGAAGAACAAATGCACATCGACAAAATGTTCGATTGTCGTAGGAATACTCACTCACAAACGCACTACATCTAACAAATTCTCCGTCTCCAATGCATGCAATAATTCTCTCAACCAAGAACGGTTTCCTTTCTTTGGATTCCATACACTTACATTTTCGCTGAAATCCCTTGTCCATCTACGTTCGCTAAAGTTTAAGAGTTCTCAATATCGTTGTACAGTTCCTTCATGAAGCAAATCCATACGGAAAGTATCGCTTCCCATTGACTAACTCTTCATTTCGAAACTAGAACATATTTCATCACCCCAAAAATTATTGATAGTCTACAATTAAAGCGTGAGAAATTGAACGTTTAAATGAAACACATAACGGAATGGTAGTGTCGCTGCTTTGAGCACTGATATATTTCCAGGAGATGTTGAGTCACAAATAAAGAGAAGCATACTAAGAGTACTAACAACACTGCCATTGCATGGAATGCCAGGGGCATTTTTCCTAACTTCTGCCCCGAAAAACAAAACTGTATTGAGCAAACAATTTTGCAATCTTATCAATGTCTAAGAGGGCTACCGAAACGTTTTAACTGGGACTAAGTTATAAACTTGTTTTGTGAGAATAAGTGAATTCCTGATTTTATGGCGTAAGTTCACTGTTCACGCTTTTGTGTGAACTATACTGCTGTTCCATAGTCTGCGTTATATATTCACACATTGTCTCAGTCGAATTGCTTAACTTAAGTTGATCCATATTACCCTGTGTACAAAATACCTTTTAGTACGACATATGGTTACAGCAATAAACAATAATTCGCTCAACACTAGATAAAAGGCTATTATCAGAGAAGTTGGTTTTACAGGATTACGATGTGTATAATGACCTGGAATACATTATGTGTGTCATCAAACGTTAGATTATGAGATACACGCGATCCAATAGAGACCGCGGCGTGTTGACCAGCATTCATTTTCTTTATAACACTAATGTTCTCGCAGCAAACTCGAATATCAAACTGTTTCATATACTCCCTGATATAAAAAGTATCTGTGTATATAGAAAGTTAATGATGAGCAATACCCATTCCCATATTCATAAAACTGCAATCGCTTTTACCTAAGACTATGATATGAATAACTGTGGGTATTGTGTTTGATGTTTCAAGAGTAAGTAATTGTATTATATTGCCAATCCTGTAACCGTGTGCAGTATGGTATAATGACCTAAGGGAGCCTTTCCAAAATTATAATTATTTGTTAACCATTGAATTATGGCGAGTCCTCACTTGGAATAAATAATAATACAATACATAGAATACTAACATTATTCCTTTAAAAAAGACAATTACACTTTATACATGCTGCCTTTAACGCCCCCGGTGCCGATGTATTATTGCACTTCTATAACATTTGATATTAGCAGATCAATAATAATTATTTGTGCAAGTCATCAGAAACGTAGTGAAGAGTACGCTTGAAACGCTAACAGAATAATTACCTGTTATGAAGGGTTTCTCTTATTTCAAGTATTACACATTTTTGTTCTTATATTCCTTTTAGAACTGATTGTGGTGCCTCTAACACCAAAACATATACATTATTAAAAAAAAGTTAATCCCTTGATAATCCGCGCATTGACCCTTTAATCTTAACAGTTTGGAAACATTAAGCGTTGACATTTTGTTTAAAATATTTTCTACCCTGTTATAATACTTCTTTGAATGGCTATACTTTAGAAATCACTAACATATGGCACCATTAAACGGAATCTATACTCCTCTTTCATATTATCTCTCATTCTCCCTACAATAAGACTGATCGTTGCACCACGGACCATCTTAATAGCCGTCATTGATAATGTCCTTGATGGTTACAGATTAATTATTTTGTGAACCTATTTACAGTAAGGGGAAATTTGCCATCACACACACACACACACACACACACACACACACACACACACCCACACATACACAAACACACACACATACACACACACACACACACACACAAACACACACATTTGTTTATATGTTTGGGTTACAGAACAAAGCCGATTAACTGTATATATCACATCGACCCTTCGATAGTTAGATCAGTATTTTATCGATTCTGTCAGCTGCTTCACGCTGTTTTGGATTTTGGTGACATTATTCCTTGTACTGTTCTATATAATTTGCTGCTGCTGCAACTATACCAAGCACTAATGATTACTAGTACTATAGCTGCTATTGCTAACATCGACACTGTTATTGTACTCCTGCTACTGATATTGTAGTAGGTAATTTAGATAATGTTCTCCTGCTACAGTGAACAAAAGATTATACACCATTTCCCATGTTTGTTTATTGTAGTAGTTGTCGCGAAAGAAGCATTTCCATCTGCTGCTGCTGCTGCTGCTGCTAGTGTTCTTACTGCTGATACTGGTGTTGTTACTGCTGTTTCTTCTGAAACTGTCGTTTCTGCTGCTTTTTCTTTTTTTACTTCACAATGTTTCCCACTTCATGTGTTGAAAATAATATCCTTTTTGTTGTTGTATTCCCTCCCACGACTGCTGCCACTCTTATTCTTTTGCCACTTAAATGCTGCAGCGATTAGTGTGATTTCACTCATGATTATATGGATGCAAAGATTATTATCACACATTTCTTCATGTACTTTTTTTTTCTTTTTTACATTAGTTATTACAAAGATGCAGCTGTTATTGTTACCACATCTATATACTTGTCATTGAATACACCATTTCTGCTGTTCATATATGCATCATCCTCATCATCATCATCATCATCATCATCATCATCATCATCTTCGTCTTCTTTTTTTTCTTCTTCGTCTTCATCGCCATCATCATTATTATTCTTATAATTATTCATGTTTTTGTTGTCGTAATGGATGTTGTTGCTGTTCTTGCTCCTCTTCTTTTCTTTTTTCTCTTCTTTTTCTTCTGCTTCTTCTATTATTATACCAGCAGCAACAGCAACAGCAGCAGCAGCAGCCGTAGTAGTATCGGTAGTGGTGGTGGTGGCCGTCGTCGTCATGGTCGTGGTCGTAGTCGCGGTCATGGTCGTGGTGATAGTCAGGCCTTGATCTGGCAGGGCTTTTCAGCAGCAGCAGTAACTGTATCAGCAGTAGTAGTAGTTGTAGTAGTAGTAGTAGTAGTAGTAGTAGTAGTAGTAGTAGTAGTAGTAGTAGTAGTAGTAATCAGGCCGTGAGCTAGCAGGGCTTTTTCTCCATTACGTCATGAGTCCAAATTCCGTCGAGTTTGACTTCACTTTTCATCCTTCGAAGAAAACAAAACGTACCATTCCAGTTTATATATTCATCTACGGTCCTCCTACCAACATTGCCGGCCTCGTGCCAGGATTTCAAGCATTAATTTTTATTATTTATATATTTATTTAATCGGGCGCAGGAGTGGCTGTGTGGTAAGTAGCTTGCTTACCAACCACATGGTTCCGGGTTCAGTCCCACTGCGTGGCATCTTGGGCAAGTGTCTTCTACTATAGCCTCGGGCCGACCAAAGCCTTGTGAGTGGATTTGGTAGACGGAAACTGAAAGAAGCTCGTCGTATATATGTATATATATATATATATATATATGTGTGTGTGTGTGTTTGTGTGTCTGTCTTTGTCCTCCTAGCATTGCTTGACAACCGATGCTGGTGTGTTTATGTCCCCGTCACTTAGCGGTTCCGCAAAAGTGACTGATAGAATAAGTACTAGACTTACAAAGAATAAGTCCCGGGGTCGATTTGCTCGACTAAAGGTGGTGCTCCAGCATGGCCGCAGTCAAATGACTGAAACAAATAAAAGAATAAAAGAATTATTTCTTTTGCCACTATTTGTTCTTAACCTATATGTAACACCACGCTTTACTTTTATTATTGTAGCTTAGGTGATATTTACTTTGCTACTGGTTCTTTTATACGTTGCTGGTACTGTTCTTGCAGCTCTTACATCTGCAATTTCTATTGCTGTTATTCCAATTGCTAACAGTGGTAATACACACATACATACGCACACAAATTATAATATAAACGAGTCAGATCTGATTATAATGCAATATAACACATTGCGTTCACATAACGCCACTATTTGCAATTCGTAATTGCTTATTCTGGCTATATTCGGTTACTTCTATTGCATTATATTAGTGGAAGTTACGCCATAGACATGCTTCACGAAGGAGAGAATCGAATGCCCGTCTTATCTAGATTTGAAGTCTACAATTGGAGCGAGAGAAATCGAACATTTAAATGCAAACTCTCTTGGCTAATACTTATTTAATCTCTTAACAACTACTACACAATCCAAGCTTTGAATAAAGAAAAGTTAAGGAACATAACGTATGGATATCATTTGTGGCAAAAGTTGTAGATTCTTCAGCTAACATGCAGCATAATTTTGCTCGATAATTCTGAATGGGGATCTACTATTTTACCGGTCATCAGACTGAATATCGTGTATCTCTATTCGGAGGAAGAAATCAGTTTTGATATTGCTTTTAACTTCTTGCATAGTTCGAGCCCACAGCAACATAATATCTCCTCCACTGTTTAAGTATTGCCGACTGACATGCGTGAAGTGCGGGCTGGCCAGTGTCAACACACACACACACATCTACACATACCTTTACATACCTGACAACTTGATTTTTTTTTATTAACCACACAGGGTCGAAACACAGAGGGGACAGCGCAGGGACAGATAAAACATAAAAGTAGGGGGGAAATAAAATCGAATGAAAGGAATGGTAATGAGAAATGAAAAGGTGGAATTACGTCTACTCGAACCCCAAACTCCAGTTAACGTCATTGAACGTTTTTAGAAAAAAAATTAACACGTGTTATTTTATTTTTGTCTCTTTCTCTTTGCTGTGTGTTGCTTGAGTTATATACTCAGTCGACAACAGATATTTTATTTTCATTTCCATTAAAACAATACACATCTACTGTTCTATCACAAGTTAATAATTATCGCAGCAGTTGCAAGTTAAAATATAAAATTCTTTTTCTCTCTGTAATAATTATTGTGGCATTTACCGTTAAATTATCAGTTCCATACATGTGCTATTTCGTTAATTTGCTTATGTTTCGTTAATTTACACTGCATACAAAAATACGGACATACTATATACATACAACAGCTTACAAAAATACAGATTAATGTATTGGGTTGTCCAGAAAGTTCGTGCCGATTTATAGTATATTAACTTTCGACTTATTTGCCATGAAACCACTTCAGCTCTGGGAAGAGGTTATTTTCATGTTAAAGGAGAGATGGAGACCATTGTGTGACAAAAGTATTTATTGATTTTTTTTTGTGTAACAAAAGTATTTATTGATTTTTTTTTCCTTTAAAAATCGGCATGAACTTTCCGGACAACCCAATATATTTTTTCAATATTCATAATTTTTTGTTTACAATATTGAAAAAATATGCTACCAAAGAAAAGACGTGTTTCTCTCCAGAAAAACGTATAAAGCGAGCACGACTGCTGAAAACCGAACGCGTGTATCTCAACAGGGAAAGGAGATGAGGCTTTCTTAGAGTCAGCAGATGCATGCTGCAGCACGTCAAATGGAGTCTCAAGAGAGAAAGGAGATGAGATTTTCCCAAGATCAGCTAAGGCATGCTGCAATACTTAATGCTGAGTCATTAGAACAACCTTTAGCACGCTATATTAAACAGAAATAGACCATAGGCAAATTCGTTCTTCACAACATCAAGAGCTGCTTTCAGATATGATCCATCCCAGCCTTATAAAAACGATAATTCTGTACAAATTGGTGAGCTAGACTCAAATTGTCTTTTCTGAAAAGCTTTCAAGTTTCCAAATGAAACTAGTGGCATGTGCTGCTCAGGCGGTAAAGTAAGATTGCTAGCACTACCAGCTCCTCCTCAACATCTTTCGACAGTTCACTTCCCCGTCACCGTCACCCATTACAGCCCATTTCCAGAATGTACCCATTTACGTACAATGTCTACATTACACCTCCATTCATTTGACTGTTAACCATACGATGGGTCGTGTTACACGCATCGCTGACCGCCTCAAAGGCGAGTTTATCCACTGACAGCTTTTCGGTGGATTCAAAAATGACACTCCCCACCCCAGTTTCCCACGCTAGGTTAGGGCATGGAATCCTCCAAACGGATGTATTACATGTCGATTAGTCGAATTAGACCATCATTTACTCCACAAATGTGTTGTGTGTGTGTGTGTGTGTGT
>NC_068995.1:54714762-54723211 GCF_001194135.2 Octopus bimaculoides | reverse complement strand
ACACACACACACACACACACACACACACACACACACACACACACACACACACACACATATATATATATATATATATATATATATATATGTGTGTGTACAACGGGTTTCTTTCAGTTTCCGTCTACCAAATACATTCACAAGGTTTTTGTTAGCTCGACGCTATAGTGGAAGACACTTGGCCAAGGTAACACGCAGTGAAACTGAAACCGGGACCATGTTAATTGTAAGCTAACTACTAACCACACAGCCACACCTGCGCCTATACATATATGTATGTGTGTATAGATATAGATAGATAGATAGGTGTAAAGGTGCATGTCTCAGCGGTTAGCGCGTCGAGCTTACGATCGTGACGTTATGAGTTCCATTCCCGGAGCGGGTTCTGTGTTGTGTTCTTGAGCAAAACACTTCATTTCACGTTGGTCCAGCTCACTCAGCTGTAAAAATGAGTTGCGACGTCACTGGTGCCAAGCTGTTTCATGGACTTTGCCTTAGATAACATCGAGGCGTGGAGAGGCGACGCTGGTATGCATGGGTGAATGCGGTTCGTCCATAAAAACAACTCTAGGTTGTGCGTTCGCTGGTGAGGCGACTTACCACCCGGATTTATACCCCGGGGGGGAATCTTCTAGGTGTGCCCATGGTCAATCGTGACCGATGGAGTCGTGTTATATGTAGGAGAATATACAAAAAATAACAACAGACGAGGACAGGTGGTGTAAATAACAAAAGTATATATTAGTATGACGCTCGGGAATACGGAAAGTCTTTGACGTTTCGAGCTACGCTCTTCAACAGAAAGAATACGGAGACAAGGAGAAAAACACGTGTTATATGTATATATATGTGTGTGTGTGTATTATAAATGATAATGATGGCTTGTTCGCAATTTTACATCCGAACAGAAAAAATATATACGTCACTATATATGTGTGTATGTGTGTATATGTATATATATATATATATATATATATATATATATATATATATATATATGGGAGGAACATCCTGCGAGTTAATTTGGAAATTAAATAGGTAACAGAAAGTAATGATAATGAAGGTGTTTCATAATAGAAATATTTACATGAAAGAGATTACGCTTAGTGTAAGAAAGAGACAATGCAAAATTGCGACAATTTCTGAGAAAAAATACTGTTGAAAAGATATATGGGAAAGTGAAATATTGAGCAAAATAATTATTATGAGAAAATATAAAAGTAAGAGAATGGTGTGAAATAGGATTATGAATGAAAGAGTTAATGGCTGATCAGTTCTATAAAAGGAAGTACAAAGGATATGATTGTATGATATATGCCTTGCAGAATGTAAGGTTAATTGAATAAACATTGAAGGAAAAAGTAGGGCACGACATGCAAATGAAAGGAGTGAAAAATGAGAGAATGACTACCATGCAGATAGAAATGATTAAAAGGGGTTATAACATAATATATGGCATATAGAATAAAAGCATGTTTGAGAAAAAAAGAGGAAGGAAACAGAAAATAGAAGAAAAAAAGAAAACAACTTTAACATCTTCCATACATGTTAACATGTAAAAAAAAAATGCCTCAAATAATTAACAAAATGCGCAGAACAAAATAAAGAGAGATACATAATGCAAAATTGAATTAATTTCTAAATTAAAAAATAATTTTTCACTAAGTATTGCTTGCAAGAAACTTACTTAAATAAAAATGCATATAAAATATTTTATCGTAGGCAACGAGCAAAGAGAGATAATTATATAGAAGGGAAATAAGTAGTTCAAATTAATTTGGATTTCAAATACAAAAACAAAAAATATAACAAAACAAATCAAAAACAGAAAACGACTGAGAACAAAATGTTCTCTTTTTCTGAATGTTGACACTGTGAACGATTTTCGGTAAATTATGAAAATAAATTATATACTCGCCCACAGGTATCAATGTGTAACTTTGTGTGGGTGTGCGTAATAACTTCGATTGCAAACCACGTATTAGAAAAATATATTGAATAAACATATCTGCAAAAATATAATTGTGTATAAGTGTGCGTGGGTGTTCATATATATATATATATATATATATATATAGATAGATAGATAGATAGATAGAGAGATAAGTATATGTTTGTGTGTCTGTGTTTACCACCACCACCAACATCGCTTGACAACCGATGCTGGTATGCTTACGTCCCACTAATTTAGCGGTTCGGAAAAAGAACCCGATCATATAAGTACTAGGCTTACAAAGAATAAATTCTGGGGTCGACTTGCTCGACTCAAGGCGGTGCACCAGCATGGTCGAAGTCAAATGATTGAAGCAAATAAAACAATAAAATTATATATATATATTATATATATATAAATTGGTGCATAAGAAAATCGGAGCTTTTAAATCTTGATGACCTGATATTTTACTCACCAAGATATATGAGGACACAAGACAGCAAAGCATTAATTCTCTCCTCATCTTATTTAATATACAGCAGATATATCGTAGGAGAGTCTATCTACCAAACTACCATTACACTTTATAGATTGCTTCTGATTATTGTCACACTCGATACAGAATAGTGTTTTTTTGTTTTTCTTTCAACGAAGAATCACGTTTGCTTAGTGCGCTTTCAGTTCAGTAGGAATCTTAGCATTGTATGGCGTATATTTGTTACAAGTTATAGAAAAAAAAAAACTCGTCTTTCTTGTTTCGCTCCAACGCAGCTGTCACCGACCAGACGTGTAATAAAATCAATCCACTGTTGATCATCCAATGTTCTGGCTGGTCGAGATATACAGAATACAATGTAAGCGTCATTCGTTTTAGTCAATAGGATTTATGTTAGGGATATTTCTTACTGAAAGACTGGGCAGTTGCATACAAGGGCGACCACTGTAATTATCCTACTAATCATGGTTACACAACTTCCATGGGAAAATAATTATATATATTTAATTATGCATAAATAATATTTGTATTTTTAATTTTGTAAGTATGATATCAATATTAGCTTTAGTTACTTGGAAGTGAAAGGAAAAGATAGTCCTCAAATGATATAAATTTAAATTGTATTGAGTTATTACGAGAGAGAGTATTTCTGCTGATTGACTGCTTACCATCAAATGAAATAGAGTAACAGCTGTCAAAAGATTTGAGAAAAACTGCTGGCAATATTGTCAAACAGTAAAGATGCCATTATCGAGAAAGAAACTGTGAACATACCAGATACAATTTTATTGCATTCAGCTTTGTTTCTAAAGTATAAACCAATATCTGTTTGATAAATGAATATTTGGGCATCATTCCAAATATTGCAGTGAGTCCATCACTACATTTAAATAGTAGGTTTTTCTCCTACAGTGAATTATATTACAATCATACAATCACACACGCAGTCTTCAAACCGTTATACTTTTTTCTAAAATTGTCTTAGGCTGCAAAATTTACTTCCCGCATATATCATCAGTGACACACGCACTCAAACAATTAATAAAAGACTATATAAGTGTACAATCCCACAAAAGGAAAGATAGCTGTGTCGTTGCATCGCATTATATGTTTTCATTGTATAAGACTTATATATATAGATATAAACATCAAGGACTCTCCCGCCGAAGACGACGTATGAGCGTTCAGCTTTTGCCGAACGACAAATGATTTGTTTATAGTGATCAAATATTTGTGCCGCAGATTAGTTCATTCTCTCTATCAAATCGACGTTGTTTGAACAGGTGCACTGTGTGCCACGCATAAAATATCGAAGTGATCGCAGAGCATGGGCTGGTGCACTTGTTTATAGATCCCAAGTATGCTATTCAAGTTAAATGTACAAATGTTGACGAACAAAGGTTATTAGGTCGATGTGGATTCTTAGTTAGCACGGTTGATATCAGGAAATGCGTCGTTCGAATTCTTATTACGGTTATGTTTGTACGTATACATGTACTTATGTATGAATGCATGTAAGTCTGACGAACAGATAGATGCAGTAACATTCATTCCAACAATGAACACAGGTTTTATGCAAATAAACGCACGGGCGTATATATATATATATATATATATATATATATATATATATATATATATATATATATATATATATATATATATATATAGACAGAGAGAGAGAGAGAGAGAGAGAGAGAGATAGAGATAGATAAATAGAGATATAGATATATATGTATGTGTATATGTATGCATGTATAGCTAACCAAAACTTTGAACGTGGTAAGAGTGTGGCTTTAATAAATCGTAGAGTTATATCCTTTCGTTTGTGTCCGACAGCCAACGGTTATTTTTGTACATCTATCTTTAATTTTTGCTTTTGTTTCCTTTTGTTTTTCTGCTTTGTTTGACAAAAAAATCTTATGTCTGTATATATATAACAAAAGTAATAACACTCTGTTTTATTAAAATCTCATTGATATAGTGTTGAGAGCACTGTTCACCTTTACATATTACAACAGTTCATACACCTCACAAATCTCTTTAAAAGCTGTATTACATAGGACACTGTTGATATAAAATTTTCTATTTTTGAAAAATTTGTGATGTTTTATTATATATTTTCATTAATGTTTTGAACATTTAGCATTTATTTTTGTTTCTGTCTCTATTATGGTTCGGTCGGTTGCCTCCTTTTAACATTTCATTCGAAAACGATTCCGAAATACGCGTTTGTCTTTAATTTGATGGGAAAGATGTTTTACGACAAATGGGAAAATGGTGGTAGATACAATAAAGAACTAGGTTAACATGCGGTGCGATAAGCCGTTGAATTCTTGTGAAAATTTTATGTATACGATTTGCCAGGAACACTGCGGCATTAAAAACAAAACTACGAAGCCACCAGCAAAAGAGAACAGGCGCTGAATATATATGGATATCTTGCGGAACAACCAAAAAACTTGAAGAATGAGCTACGCTCCTCAAATTTCCGAGGAGAAATAAAGATTAGTGATGATCTGAAAAGACTTAAAAAGGACATAGCGCTCTACGCAATGCACACTGCTTTCTGAAGAGACGCAGGAGAGATCAAGAACAGGTTTGAAGAAGAAGAGATCAAGAACAGAGAGATCAAGATGAAGAGATGAAGGGGAGATCAAGAAGAGGTGCCTTATAAGTATGCCATGAGCCTCTCCGATCAGCTACAATATGAAGCACTGTTTTAATAGGAGACTACTTGAGAAAGGCATAGTCAGACCTCAAACGGTACATTCCATTTAGGTAAAATGTATGCCAGGTGCAGCCCGACCATCCTAGAGTTCAGATTAACATGGAACTTCCGACATTTGATACAGTCAAATGAATATGCGCTTCTACATATTTTCCGTCTATGCATTTTCATTCACAAGATTCTACGATTAAAAGAAGAGGTATTATTTCAATTTCTTGCAATGTTTCTACATTCCTCTGGCGTAAATAATATAATTGTGTGTGTGTGTGTGTGTGTGTGTGTTCATGTGTGTCTATGTGTGTTCCTGTGTGTCTGTGTGTGTTCCTGGGTGTGTGTTTGTACGTATGTTTTTCTGTGTGTTTAAGTGTGCAAACAGGCCGTAGCTATATGGAACCCTTCCATCTAGTCGTAAGAATTTTCTGAAAGGGACTTAACTGCAGCCAGTGTGCACTGCCATACAATGCGCAAAACGACAAACATCCCTATCGGTAATAACACCAATGTTAAGAAGACAAACAATTGCAAATATAGCAACAACAACAACAAAACCAATTATTCAATATTACTGAAATAATAAATATATAAATTTACTGATAAATATACAAAAACCGGGAAAGTAATCAAGCTGGGAATAAAAATCGATTGAAAGAAACGCAAATAGCAACATGAGCAACAACAATAAAAAAACAGTGAACTGCAATGCAAGTAATCTCTAGAAAAACAAAAGTAATAAATATCTCATCAAAAACAACATGCAATTATAACACGTTCTAATTGAGAACATTGTCTCGCAATCGCAAATCAAATCAAACATCAATACGATAAAAAAAATTAAATCGATAAATATAATAAGAAAATATTTGAATGTGTTTGCGTATGTGTGTGTGTGTGTGTGTGTGTGTGTGTATGTGCGTGTGTGTGTGTGTGTGCGAGTGTGTGTGTGTTTGTGTGTTTATTTCTGGAAATACGACGGAGTGTGTAGATGTAATGCATATGTAAAGAAAAAGATAAATATTCAATTTTGCGTTTTATGCTATACGTATCTATGTGTAAATAGATTTCTTTTTTTCTTTCTGAAAATATAACACTCTCACTAAATATGCATTTCTATCCGCCATCTCTTCGTCTCTTCGATATTTACTGAATCAACACTTGCCTACGTTTCTGCTTGACAAGAGGAAGTTGTGCGTAGGAGTGTTCACAGTAACATAACAATAATTCACACAATATTGATGGGATTGTGAATATATGTATGAGTATATTCGTGTGTGTATGCATGTATGTCTATATAAATATACATATGTATATACATGTGTGTGTGTGTGTGTGTGTGTGTGTGTGTGTGTGTGTATGTGAGTGTATGTGTGTCTGTGAGTGTGTGTGTGTATATGTATATATCATAAATAAGAATGGGGAATTATACATCTTGAAAATATATATATGACAATAATGTTCTCATTAAATACCCATTAATTTCCAATCTGATGCATGTTCCTGCTGGATATGTGTCCTCTTGTGATTTGATGTAGCATATACGGGTATTAAGTTAGTTCAACTGCATTACATATGCATATCAATGTAGACATCGCTGTGCAATTTCTTCAAGATTTTACCAATGCGAGTGGGTGCAGCGAACTGAAGATTCAAGTGCTAGACAGTCCTTCTTAACGTGTACTGTAGGTGTGGGAAGATAAAAGCTTAGGTTATAGGACAGTAGAGTTTGCTTTGAAATGCGATATGACTATAGTTCTGGTAGTATTTAAGCATATAAACTTTTTAGAATTTACAAGAATAATTTATTTTATAAATTTAGTAGTAGAATAAGAAACATTATTTAGGTCAGGATTTATTCACTTCACTAACCTCTCATATTGATCGTAAAATGATTCAATAGAAGATAAATTAATATATATAGAGGAAGTAGAAAGAGGAAATGAAGTGGAAACAGATCAGGAGAACATAAACATCGTTTTAATTTGGGTATTCAGACCAGTCTGTAGCAATAGACTTTTCTTTATATCCTATTAATAATGCTTATTTGCAGAGTTATTATTTACAAAAAAAAAACAACAACAAGCAAACAAAATATGTGCATTTTACAGATACTTCATTTTGTGATCAAATTACCTGTAATTGTATGTGAAGATATGGAATATTTCTTCAAAACATAGATTACACTTCATTTTGCCAATAGTATATGGTGCATTACTACCAATAAATGCTCAATAACTGTCATATTTAAAGTCCTTATCCTTTAAAAAGCAGAGGTACCCACTCAGGGTTGTACAATTCACTTTTCTAGGTAAGAATATCTTCGAATTTGTCTAACTCTGTATTTTATACGTAATACAAATGTTAAACTGATTCTGCACTAAGGGAAATTAATTCATCTTTATTAATACTTATTAAGATGTAGGTTCTCCACTATAGGATAAGGACGCGAAGTGAAACGTGGAAATTCTCAAAGACTCAAGTAAGAAATTTAGTGAAGATATAATATACACGGTGGTGCATCAGCATGGCCGCAGCTCTGAGCTGAAACCTTGAAATGAAATGAAAATGTTAAACGCAGCGTATGTCTATAAGTGTGTGTTTGTGTGTGCGTAGGGGTGTATGCGTTTACGTCTGTCTGTGTCTGTGTGTGAGCTCATGTATACATGTTTCCTTTAACATTGAATAGTGAATGATACAGGCATGGAATGTGCATACATACATGTGTATTTATCTAAAAATGTTCTTAGTAAAGGACAAAATAAACGAAACAAAGGCAGAAACAATATGAGCTAAAAGAGTTTAAAGAAAATGAGAATGCAATTTCAATTTCTCTTCAAGAAAAATAGAAAGCAAAGCAAGAAAAAAAGAAGAAAAAGAAACTCAGAAGTCAAGATCTTTCATCTCATAAGGACTTTTCAAAGAAAGACATTTTTATTTGTTTATTTTATAGTTCGTAAACATATATCTTTTAAAATCATATTCAGCGAAATTTGCAGAAAATTTATTCTTAAAAATATTCTCACCATTTCTAAACGGTATACAAGATCATCTCAAGCATTTGTAAGGAGATAAAAATCTTGGATCTGCTACCATCGAAAGCATTCAAGTATTCGCTGGATGGGATTTTCTCAAATAAAACAATGCTTTGACTCTTCCGACATACAACTGACCTATCAATACCCGCTCTCTCTCTCTCTCTCTCTCTTGATATATACATACATACATACATACATACATACATACATACATACACATGGGCGCGCACGTACACATATACTCATACATACATTTATATGTA
>NC_068995.1:54713597-54714752 GCF_001194135.2 Octopus bimaculoides | reverse complement strand
TATATGAAGATACAAGCTACACATATTTTCTTGTTCTGACGACACATGTATTGCCAGGATTTTATGACTTTGTGGTTTTAATGTTGTCGGTGTGTCAGAAAACAGATTAGCAGCTTACATAACATGTTTCGAAATCCCCTTTGCAAAAGCCGATGTAATTCTTCTTTTCGGTTTGGCTGTCTTGAAACCTTGATGTGATTTCTGCCTCATAGAACGCATATCATTTGTAGCTTTTCGGAGAGGCATTTTACATGTGAACAGTTTATTGGTTTCATCCTCTCTTTTCTTCATAATTGGAGTGCATAGTATGTTTCGGGGTTAGTTGTTGCTTAATATATTGTTACTGAGCTTGATCATTTCTTCGTGGTGGGTATCACAATCGGTAATTATAATCTTTGCTCGATGTTTTAGGCACAGAGAAATCCCAACCTGATGAAGGCTGGAGACTATACCAGCTGAAACGTTTTGTTAACAAACATGATGAGGACAAATATCCGTGAAATGTAAATAATGTACATAATTCCTCATCTCTTAAATTTCGAACATGTTATAAATATCTGAAAATGCACGTGTGTTCAGAGCAAGAAGGTAGTAGTTGCTCGTTTCTTTATAATGTGTAGCTTAAATGGTATTTAGCTCCCAAAGAATGGAATACTTTTTTGTGGATGTTACTTGAATTTGAGGAATGACATGAGAGAAATAAGAAACCTTTCTACTGATAGAACTGCCGGTCTCCATTGATTTATAAGTGATCTCAATATTATTTTAAATGTCAGTCACATATGTCAGGATCCTTCAATGATTATTGAGTCATAAAATTTGTATCTTGAATTTGAATGGAGCTTTCTTTTGTGTTGACTCTCAGTTGCTGTAAAGATAGTTCATTAGATACTAATAACAAACGTACACATTCATACATACAGGTATATTAAGTGTGCCTGTATATACGAATGTGTACGTGTGTTATCTTTATCACCATACAAACAAACATATATTCATACATACAGGTATACATATATACATGCATACAAACAATCATACATACATATACATACATTCATGCATACGTACATGAAGTGCAAACATACATAAATTCTTACATACACAACTTCATATATACATACTGGTACTTGAAAATATTTACCAATATATATA
>NC_068995.1:54711834-54713131 GCF_001194135.2 Octopus bimaculoides | reverse complement strand
ATATATATATATATATATATATATATATATATATATATATATATATATTCGACAGGCTTCTTTCAGTTTCCATCTACCAGATCCACTCACAACGCATTGGTCGGCCCGAGGCTATGTCAAAATACACTTGCCCAAGGTGACACGCAGTGGGACTGAACCCGGGACCATGTGGTTGGTAAGCAAGCTACTTATCACATAACCATTGCTGTGTAAGTGCGTATATTACCAAGAAAAATAAGTCGAAACAACAACGAGGATATTGATGATATTAGAGCTTCACTTACGCAAAAAGTACTTGGTTGAAATTATATGATTTAACTTTTAGTGTTATCGCTTTAATTCAAGATATGAATCCACTTTTTTCATTAGATATTTATAAACCAAAGTAAACGTTTAAATATGAATGAAACGCATATTCATAACATAAAACAAATATTTCCAGGATACATCAAACAGCATGTTAAGAGACTGCACAATGCTTAGCCGGCAGTTATTTGGAAATATTTCAAGAAATGTTTTGAATTCTTTTGAAAGATATGTTAAATATGAAAGACGTGATAACAGCAGAGAGAGACTCTTTGATTTGTAGCAAACTTACAACTCTATGTTAAATGTTTGCCACTCATCCTAATTCTAAGTCTTTGAAAATATTTTAACACTAAATTCGAGTTAAAAGAAAACTATCATCTCCACCTCTGTTTTTAAGATATACACAGGACAAAATTCTGTTTTAGTAAAAAAAAAGAACGGAAAAGATGCATACATGGCTGTGTGGTAAGAAGATTGCTTCCCAACCACATGGTCTGGGTTTCAGTCCCACTGCATGGCACCGTGGGCAATTGTCTTCGACTATAGCTTGTGGCCGATCAAATCGGCCACAAGCTATAGTCGAAGAAACGGCAAGTAATTTAATATGCATTTTTAATTATTTTCTGGAACAGCTTTAATCCGAACGAGGCAAACTTATCAAAGAAAACTGTCGTTGGAGGAAAAATGCAGTCCTTCTGCAATAAAAATAAAATAGCTTTGAAAATAGCTTAGAAATGTATTAGATGCAGTCCAATGTCTGTCACACAGATATAGTTTCAAGTGTAGTATAACAAACAAGTGCAAGTTAAATTAGGAGGGGCGAATTCATGAGTTCGATATCATTAAGGTTAATTACAACAATCATGCGACTGAAACTCTAAGAATCAGGTTGAGAAATTCGAAAGCGTTAATACTTAAGAGTTGTGTTGGAAATTCAATGACGGATTAATACAGATGAAATTCGCTTTCCCATGCGTATATATATATA
>NC_068995.1:54708811-54711257 GCF_001194135.2 Octopus bimaculoides | reverse complement strand
CCAACACACTATATTTCTGCCTATTCTTGTATGCTTTCGAAAACTCTTTGTTTTCTGTTTTTTTACATTGCTTTTATATGTCTTTGTGTACATTTAGGAATCTTGTAGATTGAAATAGGTTTCAATATATTTTCTCTATATTTTCTTCTTTCATTAATTCGTACAGCTTCAACTTAGAATTTTATTTTTTACTCTACTTTATATTATCAACTTTAGCATAGTATTTGACACAATTCCAATATAAATAGAAAACTATTTCTTACCTCCGTATACTAATTTGCATATTTTTATCCTGCCGGTCATTTTCTTTGAATTATTTAAGGTGTTTATTAATTTCCCAATCTATTTTTGTATATGTCTTCGTTTTAAATAATACTATATACAATATGCATTTATTATGTTTGTATACATACGTTTATATTTTTATGCCTGTACACTTTTTAATTATTTGAATGCCTGCCTCTATAATTTTTAATGTAATCACCATTCGTTATTATTTTATATTTTCTTTTTTCCTCATTTAAAATATTTTTACGTTCCATTCATTTCATTCTCGATATTTTCGTTTGAACTCAGCTATTACAACGGCTGCCACACGTGTGTCGTTCTACACTATATGCACTCACAATGCAGATAATTGCTTCTATATTGTAAGAGTGCGTTCATTTCATGGCAATGTGTATTATAATTTCCGTAATTTATCGCCACGCTCGGAAGTAAATAAATCATATTTGATTTGGAGTCTAATGTAGCGCTATATATGTATATATATATTAATAGCTATCGCCAAGCTAACATGGCAGTCCAGAAAAATAGGACGAATGGTGCCGTTGATTAGCTCCAAGAGGTCATCGCCTCTAGCTAGCTATATGACACATGAACCTGTGTCCATTATAACCTTCGAACCAATGTAGATAAGGGGCAAATACCCTGAAACTAGTCTATAGATGCCAGACCAGGAAGGGGAAGCGACTAACCTCCCCTGTTCGAAGCTTATAATGGACACAGGTTCATGTGTCATATAGCTAGCTAGAGGCAGCATTCGTCCTATTTTTCTGGACAGCCATGTTAGCTTGGCGATAAATATCAATATCTAGTTCCGCTGCCGTAGTCTTCTTTAGAAAGACTTAGACATATTAATATATACATATATATATATATACACATATATGCGAAAATTTTTCTTGTGGGGATACCTGAAAGAGAAGGTTTACGTCAACAAACCGGCGACCCTGGTGCAACTGAAGGAGAACATCAATAGAGAAATCAGAGAAGTGGGGTTTGAAACTCTTGAGGGGGTTATGGTGCAAATTGTAGATAGAGCACGGGCGTGCGAAGCCAAATATGACTGTCGTTTAAGAGATGTCATTTTTCCTATGTCTTCTAGTGGTTTGCAAAATTTGACGTAAGCATATTAATTTCTATTCTGTCCTTTATACTGTATCAGAATTTCATGCATGTATTTGTAAAGTTAAGGAAGTCATTAAAAATTGAAACTCATCAGTTACTTGTATATATATATATATATATTATATATATATATATATTCTAAATCACAACTTTATACATCACTATCTTTGTAAGACCTCACATGTTAGGTATTGTATTCTCCTTCCTTTCAACAGCGTTCACTCTGTAATGTTCATGACATTTTATGTCAATATATATCTATCTATCTATCTATCTATCTATCTAACTATCTCTGTCTGTCTGCCTGTCTCTCTCTCACTGTATATATATATGTGTGTGTGTGCGTGTGTGACTGTGTGTGTGTATATATAAATGTGTGTGTAAACATATATATGCATGTATATATATATGTATATGTATATATTTCTCTATATGCATGGGTATAAATATATGTGATTATACATCACATGATATATATATATATATATATATATATATATATATATATATATATATATATATATATATGTATGTGTGTGTGTGTGGATATATGTGTGTGTATATCTACCACTCTTCCTCTCTCTCTTTGTACAGGTGTTATATTTATGAGGCGTGAATGTAAGCGTATTTTTGCTTAAAAACCCCAATGCGTAGCAACGGAAATGCTTGTTGATGTTAACACACTCCTACAAAAAAGAGAAGGGCACAGACAAACGCACACAAAACACACACACTCACACATACACACAACGTAGTAAACGTGCTTAACCTTTCTTTCAGGACGCAGAGGCGCCTACTTTAATACATACTCACACACACACACATATATATATATAAAGAGAGAGTGAGAGAGGTGGGGGGGTAGATAGATAGACAGCTAGCAAGATAGATAAATAGATGGATAGATAGATAGACATACGATCGGGTGCTGAACACGTCCTCGTTTTGGGTTAATCGATATACATGACGATCATTTAATTAAGGTCTTTTTCAACAGGTTCGCCTCTCAAGTTTTTCTAAGCCTTCTAAAAGAACT
>NC_068995.1:54706101-54707638 GCF_001194135.2 Octopus bimaculoides | reverse complement strand
ATTATAGTGGCGTAGCCCCATAAAGAAGCCTACACCACTATAATATCAGCTGCCCTTCATCTGAGAGCTTGCTTCTTCTCCGGCTTTATTTACTTCTACAACCTTTATATATATACGCATGCATACATATACTACATATACATATATGAATAACAATTGAGAAAAACCCGCAACAAAACCCCAACTCTGTTTCTCACATCTTATTGTAAATGAAACAAATATTTTAATAGTTAATTAATTCATATTCGACCCTTGCACACACACACACACGCATATGCATTCATCAATAAATTTCCCCAGACACACATGAACTGACACATGCATACGCACGCACACACGCCCGCGCGTGTATATAGTGTTCATTTCTTCAATACACCTGGTGTGTCACTTTTCACCTGTAATAGTAATTGTTATTGCTTGCACTTTCTTAGACATAATATTCTGTCTGCTCCAGATATTGTTTACGTAAATTGCTTTCCTTTTGTTATTCCTCTCTCTCTCTCTTTCCCCTACTCCCTCCCTTTTTCTTCCTCCTCTTTATTTCTCCCTGTCTCTCTCCCCTCAGATTTTCGTTTTCATTTGAATCTATATGTCATGATCACTGATAATGTATATTGTTAAGATTAAGTATTGCATATCCATTTCTTTTATCATTATTACCCATGCAGCCCTTCCATTCGTTCTTCCCTTCTACGCGAGTTAACTTGGAATCCTTCTAGTCGTACTCAAATTCGGAACAATAACTGTTTATTTATTTCAACAAGCCTTACAGCATCTGTTTTTCACACTGTCTCTCTAAATTTTCTTAAGATATCAAGTGTTATTCCTGGTTTTTTATCAAAATCACACTTTTTACTCTCCTCTCTGTTTTTCTACCGACACCTCTCCACTTCTCTCAACCTATCTGCTCTTCTCTCTCTCTCTCTCTCTCTCTTATTTCTCTCACTTTCCCCTCTCTTATTCTCGTTATTTTCTTGTATATTTTCAACCATACACTTTCTATGAAATATCTAACTCCCATTCACTCCCTAAAAATAAGTTCTCCGTTAATGCATAATTGTGTGTACTTTTTTAATGTCTCTGTTCCATGCAGTCTCTTAAATAATTTCAACAACTTAGAACTCCAACACATCGAAATAGCATGGTATATATATATCTATATATCAACATGTACGAAGATGAACATATAATTACGTATTTCCAACTGCATTTTCTTATAAAAATTCTAGTTGAGTTATCATCAGCACTTACGTACATGAAAGCATCTTTTTTTGCAGTATTACTATTTGTTGATACGTGCATGCGTTTCTACGAAAACGTGCGTGTGTGCTAGTGAGAAAGATAAACCTACATATATGTATTCATATATATATACAAATACCTAATCCACATGCAAACATGCGCGCGCGCGTGTGTGCGCGTCTGTGTTTATACATATGTATATATTATATTATATATATATATAGACAAACACACACACACACACACACACACACACACACAACACACACACACATATATATATATATATATATAT
>NC_068995.1:54704861-54705964 GCF_001194135.2 Octopus bimaculoides | reverse complement strand
GAGAGAGAGAGAAATAGATAGATAGATAGATAGATAGATAGATAGATAGATAGATAGATGGATGTTGTGCCCAGCTGCTGGTGGAGTAGATGAAACAGAGACAACTGACGAAGGGGTATAGTCTTTTTGTTGCCTGTCTCGTTTCTCTGTTTTTTTCGGTGTTCGAAAAAAGTTAGTTTTCTATGTTTTCGTTTCTCATTGTGTTTAACGTTTTTTTTTTTTAATTCCTGTACCCATATATGCATGCATGTATGTATAAATATAAGTGTAGGTATGTACATATATGTATGGATATATGCATATATTTGTAATATATATATATATCAGTTCCAATTTTCAGGAGAGGGGTTAGGTCGATTATATCGCGCCAGTGTTCAACCGTTACCTATCTCATCCTCCTCGAAAGGTTCGTAGACACTGTTAGTTCAGCAGAATTTGAAATCTTAACTTAAGCACTAACGAAATGGCTCTATGCATTTTGCCCTGCGTGGTAACGATTCTGCCATTTAGCCTTGCACGCACGCACACTCGTGTATGAGAGTGTGTGTGCGTGCGTGCGCGCGAGCGAGTTCTATTGTGTGTGTAGAGAGAGAAAGAGAGAGGGTGAGTGAAAGAGAGAGACAGAGAGACAGAGTGAGAGAGAGAGAGAGAGAGAGAGAGAGAGAGAGAGAGATAGAGAGAGAAAAAACTACTTTAGCGGGAAAGATATAACTTATAAGGTTGAAACAGGTGTTTCAGGTAGGAACAATTTGGTTTTGCAGCCCTGCAGTTTTGAGATCTATCCCATTGCGTAGTCTGTTCTATTATATACCCGGTCCAAGCAACGGATTTCTGAAATAGTGACTGTGTGACATCTCGTGGAGTATGTGCACACACACACACGCGCACAGACAAACACACACATACATATATCCTTCATGTGTGCATGTGTATATTTGTGTCTTTTTAGCCAAATACCTCTCAGGAGGTAATGTTTAATTTTTTTTTATTAACTTTACACGCGATATATAATTCAATGTTTGTACATATAATATACAAATAGCATAAATATGTGATTTATATACGTATATATATATATATATATATATATATATATATATATA
>NC_068995.1:54703105-54704851 GCF_001194135.2 Octopus bimaculoides | reverse complement strand
ATATATATATATATATATATATATATATATATACATATATGCGTGTTTGTTTGTGTGTGTGTGTGTGTTGATATGATGCGTGTATCGGTAATATATACATACGCATGTCTGTGTGTGTGTGTGTGTGTTCGGATAAATAACATTTATTCTTGTATATGTATATATATATACGTACATACATAACACACACACACATATATATGGGTATTTTCCTACAAAGACATCTACACAAGACACTTATTTCTAACATACGTTACTATTTTCTAACAAACGATTTTCTTGTCCCTTTTTTCTTTAAATTTTCGTACGTCTCCACATTTTTTACGTTCATTCATTTATGTTTTGTTTTTCTTTTCTTTTTTGTTTTCTTTTGAGGCTCGTTAAAGAACAGTCAGTTAATATCCTCCAACATTATTTTGCTGTCGCTGTTTGCTATGGTAACTTTTTACTGAGTGACGATTACATGTCTCCGAATGTTGACTTTGTATTTGACCACAATTTTTCCATTGCAGATTTTCAAAATTCTGATCTGGTGCAAATATCACAAGAAATCGTAACTGAAAGCATTTCTCTTACTCCGACGCATTCGCCTTCCCTCAGTCATTCCGTCTCTCATCCACTCACTCACTCACTCACTCTTTCGACTCTCACTTTTCCTCACTCTTTCCCTCCATCTCCCCTTCTCACACTCATTCATTCCCCCATTCCCTCCCTAAACCCCTCCTTCCACCTCTCTCCTCCCACTCCTGCCCCCTCTTACTTCCTCATTCACTCACTCACTAACATTATCGCAGTCACCGCTGTTTTGAAGTCAATCACTCCCTTTCACAAATTTCTACTTTCACTTTCGTTTTCCTTTTTAGCTTCTCATCTTTTTCTCTCTCTTATTCTGCAACTACATCTTGATATTTCAATTACTTTATATGCGTTTAAATATATTAACTTTTATTTAAGCAGTTCGCTCTCTTTATTTCAATGTACTAATTCTGTTTATTTATCTATCCATTCATCTATTTTTGTCAGATGCATGTTCTTATAAGACACAAGCATTCATTCCAGTCGTTAACTTTACAACAAACTCTTGTTCACTCTGCCTATATTTTGTCTTTTATTTTTTACTCCACCTGTAAGCGTTTTCAAGTGTTGCACTTAATACAAATACTAACACAAGCACAGAAACAAAATAAGCTCTCCCAAGAGCGCGCATGCATGTATTTTCTAGAGATATACACATTTACACGCACATAGATATTTATTTTTATGTTTGCACGCACGTGTATGTACGATTGAAAGAAAGTTAGATAAATTGTTGATAGCTAGCTAGATAGATAGAGAGACAGACAAGTAGATAGATAGATAGATAGATTGACAGATAGACAGATGCACGGATAGATAAATAGATAGATAGATACAAAGACAAACAGACAGATAGATGATAGATAGATAGATAAATAAATAAATAAATAGATACATAGATACATACAAACATACTTACATACATACATACATACACAAATGCATTGTTTTGCCGATATACTGTTGCCTTCTTTTTGGTTGTTTTTTCATAGTTCACACCATTTTTCTATCTTTCTACTTTCGCACTGTTCATTTCCTGTTCTATTTTCTCCGTATTTATATCGATCTCTCTCTCTTTCTCACCCATTCTCTCTAATACCGCTTCCTATTATTATTCGTTCTGATTCCGTCACACTGTCACTCGCTCCATCTATCTACCTAGTTACGTTC
>NC_068995.1:54698105-54700605 GCF_001194135.2 Octopus bimaculoides | reverse complement strand
TTATTATTATTGCTGTTGTTGTTGAAGAAATATATTAAGAGTACATTTACTTAAACAAAGTTAATTACCATATACATTATACGATTTACATTATTGCTTACGTGAATAACCAGTATAATAATTAATTGCAACAACTTATATATATATATATATATATAGATAGATATAATGCTATATTTATTATAAGCTTATTGTTTCCCTGGATTTATTTAACATTTTTTTTTCTTTTTGCTTTCAAATTTCTTTCGTATATATATTTTTTCTTATTTGTTTTAGTTTCCTTGTTTGTTTTGATACTTTCGTTTATTCGTTTTCTTACTTTCTTTCGATCAGCAATCACTCACCTCACCTCCTCCTTATTCGTTCATTCACTCTTCACTGCAACTCGTTTATGTGTAGCGTGCTGAATCTAACAATCACGGACAGAGTCGCTGCACAATACACTTCCTTCTTTTCCTTCCTCCTCTCCGTTTTTCATTTTATTTATTTATTTATTCATTCATTCTTTTTTTTTGTACTTTTCGTAGTTGTTTGTTTGATAGTGTTTGTTTTTTAAGTGTTTTTGTTATCAGACAGTCTATACGTTATAGTTTCATTTATCTTCTTTTCTACCATACTTAACTTTTCGCCAAATACTTATACATTGCTACCTACAAGCACATTGAACACATGTTTTTACATACACCCAAACATACATACACACACAAATAGAGTAAGACAGAGAGGAGAGAGAGAGGAGGGATAAATCGAGAGATAGACTACCTCAAACGTTGTTTTATCTTGTCACACACACACACACACACACACACACACACACACACACACCTACATTCTAGCTTCCCTGTCTCCCTCTCTTTCATTTCATTCTTACTTCCTGTCTTCCTTCCTTCTTTTCCTCCGTTTCATTTATCCCTTTCGTTCCATCTTTTCCTCATTCATTCCCCTCCCATTCCTTACATAGGTTTCTCGCCTTGTTTAAATTTTTTTCTATTCTTTCGTTCATTTGTTTCACTTCGTTGTTTTGTGTTGTCTTTCTTATTTTCTATACATATATATATATTTTGAACTGTTGTTTTTATTTTGGTTTTTACCTTCTCTGTACCTCCTCCCTTGCTGCCCCTCCTGGTTGCCTCAATATTCCCCCACCTCTCCGCCGCCCTTCCGGTTTCAGAACATCACATCACAACACATCACATCACAATCACATCACATCACACAATATAAAGTCTTCTTACTCGACTGACATCGGCGCCGACACCAGTCGTGTGGCTTGCAGTGGCCAACAATTGTTAGACCATGCCGTCACTACAGTGCTTCGCTGTGCACATACTGTTTTTACTATTGGCTATTACTGGTTCCTTAAGTTTACTGATGGGGGATCGTCAAAACAGGTTTACAACACATAGACAGGTAAGCGCATTATGTTCCTTAACAAAGATGCAAAAAAAGGAAGGAAAAAACAATAAAATGAATAATAAAAATTATCTTTTAAAACTATATTTACAAATATAAGCAAGAATATATAATTGAATTTTCCAGATACAATTTAATTTACTTTCTGTCATCCTATTTATGAGATTCATTTTTTTTTTTATCGCATTCATCCTACATAATTCCATCATCATTCTATAGCAACTCACGGTCTCTCCATTTCTCTATTAGAGTCTTGTTCGCATAAACTCTGTAACTCAATAGTAGTGTTACTTTCTACATAGTATCATTCCTCTGTCTCCACACTTTGCTGCAGCTCTTCTTTCACAATTTAAAAGCACTATTTCATTATACATCCACACACACACATACATAGTTACAAATACAAAAACACATACGTATATACTGACATATACATACATACATACATACATACATACATATATATATATATATATATATATATATATATATATATATATATATATATATATACATATACATACACACAAACACATATACATATATTCATATAATCGCTATCATTCAATATATTTGTTCATATGATATCTCCGCCACTTGTCTACCTTCCGGAATAGTTTACATCTTAATAACTTGTTTATACATACATCCACATGAATATATACAACAGATATGTGAGTAATTGCGCGCTTGTGTGCAATCATGTACACGTTCTTGCCATTCATTTCCGAATATCATCTGACAAGAAAAGTTCTATCGACTAGAAAACTTCTATCTATCTATCTGTCTATCTATCTGTCTGTCTGTCTGTCTGTCTGTCTGCCTGCCTGCCTACATGTCTGTATGTCTGTCTGCCTGCCTGCCTGCCTGCCTGCCTACTTGTCTGTCTGTCTGGCTATTTATATCTATCTATCTTATCAATCTATCCTTCTATCTGTTTATTTATCTATGTATTTATTTATCTGTCTAACTTATCTTTCTTTCTATCTATCTATCTATCTATCTATCCATTTATCCATCAATCCATCCATCTGTTTACCTATCAATGTATGTATGTATGTATGTATCGGCATGTCCTTCGGATATA
>NC_068995.1:54695642-54697127 GCF_001194135.2 Octopus bimaculoides | reverse complement strand
ATATATAGGTATATGCACTCACATATGTACACACAAACATATATACACATGCATATATAGTTTTGCCAAGTAAGTACATACATATATGACTTAAAATGTGCATATGTGTGTGTGATTCTGCGTGTGTGTGTGTGTGTGTGCGTGTGTGTGTGCGTGTGTGTGTGCGTGTGTGTGTGCGTGCGTGCGCGCACCTATCGATCCAAGTTTATGATTCCTTAGAATTTATTGATCTAGGCATAACTAACACTTTATAATCTGTCGAACTTATTTTGCATATATTTCTACATACCTTCCCATATATGTATTAGGTGTGTGTGTGTGTGTGTGTGTGTGTAGTATGTATATTTATATATTTATATACGTATTGATTGTTTGATTGATTGATTGATTGACTGATTGATTGATAGATAGATAGATAGATAGATAGATAGATAGATAGATATATAGATAGATATATAGATAGATAGATGTAGATGTATAGTGGTATGTATATATTAATG
The DNA here is from genome assembly GCF_001194135.2 of Octopus bimaculoides. NCBI lineage: Eukaryota > Metazoa > Mollusca > Cephalopoda > Octopoda > Octopodidae > Octopus > Octopus bimaculoides. Next base: position 54,696,627 of record NC_068995.1, on the reverse strand, counting down.
TAACCTGTAGTTACATATGTAGCAGACAAGGCTTAAATGATGATTTCTGAGATAATCTTTTATATATTTAGAATTATTTCTGTCATCCACTTAATACATGACCATTCCAGTTTTGTGGGAATGCTTGCTTCTATGTCTATGTATAAGTGAATTAGTTTAGAGTCTATAAGTTTTTGCTGTGAAACATATATATATATTGATATCTATTTATGCGCCTAGGTTTGGTGATTTTGTCTACGTACATGAGAGTTCACGTCAGGCATTATATATTTCGTATAGCATTAGTGAATATAGTGTTATTATCTCTCTGAATAAACATAATTATGAACATATTTATATTTGACCTGTTTCAAGAAAAATAGAAGCACGACCTGGGGAAATTCCCATGCATGCAGCATGAAACACCACACACGCGACGACGTGCATTCTCATCATAAACTGACACATACTTCAATGTAAAGAGTTACAACACCTGTCCACACACACACACACACACACACACATATATATATATATATATACAAGTATATATGCATACAAGCCATGCAGAGAGCCTGCATGGCGGTACTCAACATATCTCGTTCTAAAGAATATCTTCCGTTCATAAATATGGAAATAATGCATTACATAATTTAGTCCATAATGGATTGCGAAATGACGGCTTTAACACAATTTTCATAAGAATGCTGAATTGTGGAACTTCAAGTTGAACAGGCAAAGACTTTACCAACAAGCATAACACACAAATGCACACCCACCCAAGCACTCTCTCGCAATCCCACCCACATGCCTATATACATATATATGTATACAGGTAAATGTGCCTGCATGTGTGTGTGTGTATGTGCATGTGTGTGTGAGTGTGTGTTAGCAACTATATGATCAGAAATGACTGTATATTTACATATAAATACACGTGTGTATACGTTACGCATGTGTCTATGTATATAAATATCTCTGTATATATATATATATATATATATAT
>NC_068995.1:54693189-54695102 GCF_001194135.2 Octopus bimaculoides | reverse complement strand
CAAGCATAACACACAAATGCACACCCACCCAAGCACTCTCTCGCAATCCCACCCACATGCCTATATACATATATATGTATATACACACATATATGCACATACGTATATCACGGACGCATTTATGTATGCGCCATTGTCAGTCTGTGTGTAGGTATGCAGGTGCTGCTGTGTGTGTCAGTGTGTGACTGCGTATGTGTGTATATGTATTTGTATGTGTGCGCGCGTGTATATGTGTGTGGATAGATGTGAGCTGAGTTAGTTATCAACGAGTTGTACATTATCAATAGTGTTACACACCCTTCGAAGCATATATCAATACATCATGTTGTCATCGCTAATATCATATATTTCACTGGTTGGTATATTGAAGAAGTCAGAAATTAGTAGTGCCATGAAGTTGTCTCTAATGCCGCAGTTTTGTAAAGATACCAAGCTTGGATACAAATTGAATTACGGCTACACTTTCCTCTTTGCCGCTATCTAGTATCTGCTTTCGTGACACTCAGTAACACGTGAAAGATCACGATATATACATATATATATATATATATATATATATATATGTGTGTGTGTGTGTGTGTGTGTGTGTGTGTGTGTGTGTGTGTGTGTGTGTGTGTGTGTGTGTGTGTGTATGCATGCGTTTGTGTATTTATGCGTGTGTGTATATGTATATATATATATATATCCTATCTATCTATCTCGCAGGTATGTTTATGTTTGTGTAGTATATAAGTATAGAAAAGCACTTGCGCGCGCGCATTCGCGCGCGCACACACATACACATATATAAGGGAAATCCTTCTCGCGTGGGTACAGCGAATGCTTGTTTTTAATCCTGATCAGTTTTTTCCAAACAATATGAAATACCAAAATCTTTGATCATTTTTCTCGTAAACTTTCACAACTACATTTCATTTGAACCCGGTATTTTGGGGTCACAAGAATATACTCCATTTTCTCAATCTGATGCATATGCAGTATAATGATGGAGATTGTAAATTCGGTCACTTTATGAGATTTCGCAGGCATATGAATAAAAAATTGAAAGATGCATGTCACATGTAATCTCGTTAAAGAAAACTACTGAATTATTACACTTGGAAACACTTTTTTATCATTCTACTCCCTCTTGAGTATAAGCAACACATCAATACATCATTTGGTACCAGTAATATTTAACAAACCCCTTTTTTCTGCCAACGTCTCACGTGTTGTATCGGATTCTCCTGTGACTTTGTGTTTGTTCCCACGCCGCTTCGCAATTCGTGTCTGCTTAAGTTCTCATAATTTTGTGGTTCGGTAAAATAGACCTATAGAATGAGTAACAGACGTTAATAAAAGTAAGTAATGAAGTCAATTTGTTCAACTAAAACTTTTCATGGCGATGCCCCAGCATGACCGCTGGCGAATAACTGAAACAAGTCAAAGGTAGAAGATATAAAATAAAAAAAACACGTGAATACGTACATAGAATAATGCAAACACACATACAAAGATATGGCGGTTAGTGTTTGTGTATGCGTGTGCGTGTGTGTGTGTTCTGGTAGTTGTGTCACCATAGGTCACCGTCAATGGAGCTGAACTACGATCAAAGAAATTTCAAGTAGTACCATTCCAGCTCTATCTTTCTCTCCATCCCTTTCTCTCTCCTTCTCTTTGCATTGCAGGAATAACGTTGTCCAACATATCATTCTTTACTTAAGACTACAAGAGGTTACATGAATAAAATTTTCCTAATATTTCGTTCCTGTCTTTTCATTCCCCACTTCGTATTCTGGAGAAAGAAAAGTGTATTTTCTGTAACATCATCTTCATATTTACTCTCATATATCGGCTGCCATCTACATAAATGTATGTATGTGTGTATGTGTATATATATTTATATATATATATATATATATATATATATATAT
>NC_068995.1:54689930-54692966 GCF_001194135.2 Octopus bimaculoides | reverse complement strand
GTATGTGTGTGTGTATGTACATGTGCATGTGTGTATTTCTGTCTGCCTGTATTTTGTCTTTGCATATACATTGATATAGATATACATATGTATATGCGTGTGTGTGTGTCTTTGTATGTGTGTGTGTTTGTATGTGTGTGCATATATATATATATACATATATATATATGTATATGTATATCTATGTATATGTATATCTATGTATATACAGAGACAAAATACAGGCAGACAGAACGAGAGATATATATGTATGTATCTATATGTTTACATATACATACATATATTCATATTTATGTACTCACGGACATACACAGGAAGAGAGTCTGAAAACATTGAAGCATAGTTACAAAGACGTGTAGAGTATTAAAAACTACTCAGTATTATTAACTGTATTCCTCTATGCAAGAATGATTTGGTAAACCAAATCAAAGTTGCGTACCCAGATACAAATAAATAATATTGCACAGCCTTTTAATGTACGCTGCTAAATTCTCTGTCTCTTTTTGTATTGCATACTTATATATGTTCTAAAAATTGTTACCTTCGGCAGAGATCTCTTGCACGTGTACATGTTTATTGATAATTCATATATATTTTGTGCTACATCTGTATCTCATTGCTACGAAGTTTTTTTTTAAGAAAATACTATGTGGGGTATCTTGATTTAGACCCTACATACCTGCCTACCAAACATACACAGGTATATATGTTCATACGTACACACAGACAGGCATGCATACATTATGTACATACATACATATATACGAGCATAGTTCCACACATACGTATGTGCATGTAAATATGTATACACATTTCTCACCAGTATGCATGTGCGATAACTAGACACATATAAACCTCACGTGGAATCCAGATACGTATTTACCAAGCATGCTGTACGACTAATGAGAAATTAACGAGGTCTACGCTATGTCGAACAATTATCGCACTATCCACAAAACATACTATTGCATTTATTTCACAATAACCTTCTTAATGTCAATGTTGCCACGACTACTCATGTCTTCAACTGATGATGACAGTTCTAGATTCCCAAAGGTCTTAACCTGTAGGTTTGAATATAATTCAACTGGTGAGCAGACACTCTCATGACCTATATAGCGGCGACATGTGTCTCTGTGTGAGTGTTGGTTGTACATATAATAAATCCTGGAATATATATTTAGGCTCTAGGCTTCGTTCAATCAGCTGATAGGCAAAATGGACTGGAATACCGATGGTAGAAAATGGGATGCATTATCTAAATTATATAAGTTTTAATAAACAGGTATTGTGTACTACATACCTCTAACTAGGCTCCGTACGTTTATGTGCACGATTCATTTAGAAACATACATGTGCGCAGCGCATGTGTTGTGTTAAGTGAATGTCGGTTTGGGTTTGGAGACTTCACTTTGAACATTTTGCATGTAACCATCTCAAGTGTGTTTCTGAGTGAATAACAATTAAATTGCTTCATTGCACGTTGTCAGCTCATATATTTGCAAGTGCTCCGCCACGTTTCTTTGCATGATAATTCTAATATTAACTATGTTTCATACAAAAAGCGTTTGTTATCTCATAAAAGGCTTGCTGCGAATCACTAGTGAAAAATCCAGAGGTATACGGCTATACAAACCTTTCTCTTCTTAAGATCATGCAATATCAAATTAATGATGATGAAACTCATGGATCTATTTTCATATCATCAACTCCAAGATATACACAATGTTATACGAACTCAGCTAGCAAGACGTAAATTGCATGTAGACACCTGTACATTTAATGGCACGAATATATTTACACGTATAAACGTGTATGAATATGTGTATGTATGAATATGTGTATATGGATATATATATATATATATATATATATATATATATATATATATATATATATATATATATATATATATATATATATATATATATATATATATATATACATACATTCGTATCTATGTATGTGTATGTGTGCGCAGGAGTGACTGGGTGGCAAGAATCTTGCTTCGCAACCACATGGTTCCGGGTTTACTCACACTGCGTGGCATCGTGAGCAGGTGTCTTCTAATATAGCTTCGGACTGACAAGAAAATTGTCAGTGGATTTGGTAGATAGGAACTGAAAGAAGTCTCTAGTGCATATATGTGTGTGTGTGTGTGTGTGTGTATGTATGTATGTATGTATATGTGTGTCCGTGTTGTGCTTCCTACCATTGCTTGACAACGGACGTGTGGTGTGTTTACGTCCCCGTAACTTAGCGGTTCGGCAAAACTGGCCCGTAGAATAAGTAGTAAGCTTACAAAAATATAGGTCCTGGGGACGAGCTCTTCGACTGAAGGCGGTGCTCCAGCACAGCCAGAGTTAAGTGATTGATACAAGTAAAAGAATAAAATAAAAGAATTACAGAATACCTATATACATATGCACATATATGTATACCTACTTATATATATACATATACACACATATATATGAATATAAATATATATATATATATATATATATATATATATATATATATATATATATATATATATTCACATGTTGTATTCTCAAAGATCTTTTCATATCGCGTGTGCTTGTCTAAATATGGAGAACAATGTAGCGTTTTATAAACTGTACCGTACATAAAAAAAAAGTTGCTGCCGACATATATTGATTTACATCTAGTTTCATTGAGCTTCATATTGTGATTATCGACACTCATGATCAGGGAGATAGTGTGTGTATGTGCGTGTGCGTGTATGTGTGTGTGTGTGTATAATAGATAGATAGATAGATAGATAGAAATGCGTATATACATAGAGATAGAGAAAGAGATGGAATTAGTGAGTTGGGTAGTTTTATAGATGTTTAAATAGATTGATTGATTCGTATCCAGATATGAGCGCGTTCGCATGTCTGTCTGCATACATGTATATATGTATGTATGTATGTATGTATGTATGTATGTGTGTACGTATGCATGTACATATGCATGTATGAAACAAGTAGGACAATAAAGGAATAAAAGAATATATATATATATATATAT
>NC_068995.1:54684234-54689671 GCF_001194135.2 Octopus bimaculoides | reverse complement strand
TATATATATTCCATTTCTTGCGTCTGTTTTTTTTTTCTCTTTACTTCAGTTCCACTTCGTAACCTATGTTTAGAAATTTCAATTCCTCCTCTCATCCCTCTGCATATTTTGCATATTGAATGTCGTCCGTACATCTAATGTCAGATTAAACAGCCTATATTCTGTCACGTGACCTTCATAAAATAATGATGGAATCTTGCTAAATTAATCCAAGCGCTTAAAAATAAAAGATGATAAACGACAATAAAATAATGGTAGTTAACGTAAACTTTCATTGCATGCCATTGTTCATTTGAAAACTGTCTTCTTGTGTTGCGTTGCCGTGGCAATTAAACAATAACGTTGGAACAGTGTCAAATAAAAGACTACCAGCTACATACATATACGTATGAACATACACTGAGCTGTGACGTGAAAGAGATCTTTCAATCATAAAGTGTCGTGGCGCTCCGACGGTTACGACAACGGGGGCTTCGGTTCATCCGTCAACGGAACATCCTGCTCGTGAAATTAACATTCACGCGGCTGAGAACTCCATAGACATGTGTACCTTTAACCTCGTTCTCAGGGAGATTCAGCGTGACACATATTGTGACAAGACTGTCACAACCTGTATTTTGAAATACAGGTACAACAGAAACAGGAAGAAAGAGTGAGAGAGAATTGTGGTGAAAGAGTGCAGCAGGGTTCGGCACCACGCCCTGCTGGAGCCTCGAGTAGATTCTGGGTGCTTCCGCTCAATAAATACTCATAACTCCCTGTCTGCTTTTGTGCGAACGTAAAGTCACGCTTCATGCTTCACTGACTATCAGTATGTGTATGTGTGGGTGGGTGTGCATGTAACTACCCTAGAAATACCTTCATGGGATTACACCTCGAAATTGTCTCTCCCAAGTTTGTTTAAGGTGTGCCAGCGGTTGCCCATACATACCGGCCACTCCTCCCCACCGAGGCTAGACAAAGGAAAAGCAACGGCTGATAGAGCTTGGCACCAGTGACGTCACAACTAATTATTACAACTGAGTGTACGAGAGCAACGCGAAATAAAGTTTCTTGCTTAAGGCAAGTATACACACGACCGGTGCGAAATTCGAACTCACTACTTCATTAATGTAAGCCGGACCCAACGCTCTAAACACTAACGCATGAACCTTCACTACTAGACATCTCCCCATTTTCTCCAAACGACAACTGTTCTCTGGAAAAAAATGTTGTTTTTTTTTAATAACACAAAGGCTTCGGTGATAGTTGAAGAAATATTCCTCTTAAAGAATGATGGCCGGGCGAGTTGTCCACCCTTGCCTGAGTGCCAGGTTTTCTAATTTTGACGCAAAAATCTCCGAAAATGTGGACCCCCCCCCCATATGTGTGTACGTTTGTATGTAAATAGTCTTCCACATTTCTATACGTACTTCAATTTCGCTACTTTGTTTTCCTTTGACTGTCTCTGTTGGGGTACGCCTTGCCTGCGTTGGTAGATCAATCGTGTTTTGAAAGATACGAGTTAGAGTTTACTCTCAGCGCTGATGCATGAAACAATATTAAGAGGCATCCGAGATGTTGCGTCTTTGATTCATGCCGTATCTTGTAAGCGCGACTGTTTTAGCCAATAACGTGACGATACATGAAACCTCAAACTTCTTCTCATATGATACGATCTGTATACCTGCTTTCAATAATTTAATGCAGCGATTTAAATGCATGTGTGGTTTCGTTTGCGTTTAAAATTATATTTCTTTGTAAATGATCATTCCATATGTCTTTATAACGCCTTTATTATTTACTTTCTTGCAACAAACATTGTTATATTCTTGAAAACACTTGAAACATCACATTCAGCTGCCGCCTAACAAGAAACTGGAAGGTCAATGTACACACTATGAAGCGGTATCATACCAAATGAAGCATAAGACACTAATGAGGTAGTCTGGCAAATGTTTCGATTCTGAAATATGGAATCTCGTCTGCAACATATTTGAAAAAATAACCTTTCTCCGCTTGCGATTTTGAAAGATGTTAAATCATTCAAATATTCTCAGGAACCTTCTCTGTGACCTGTTTGAAAATATAACCTTGCTCTGTTTGCGATTTTGCAAGATTTTCAAGCATACAAATATTTTCAGGTTTATAATGTTTGTCTTAGGGTTCCAGCCGTCCACAAACATATACACACAACACAAACGCTTAGACGTACACATTCACTGAAAACTATAGTAAGTTATTGCGATGAGTATATTTCGTGGTTGCTGTTCTTTAGAAGGGACGGCAGTGGTTTCATGTAGTAAATAGATGACCTCAGAAATGCATACAAGCGTGCTTGTGTGTGTGTGTGTGTGTGTGTGTGTGTGTGTGTGTGTGTGTGTGTGTGTGTGTGTGTGTGTGTGTGTGTGTGTGTGTGTGTGTATTCAGATATTCAGAGGGAAAGAAAGAAAGAGAGATAGAAAGACATACAGACAATTTTAAAACGGTATCTAGTGATGATGCTTGTTAGGCTATTAACAGATGGAGGTGATAATCGCTGCGGTGTTTGGGCGAAGTTACAGTTGCGAGCAAACTATTAACTATTGTGGAATGAAAGTTCAAAATATGGCAGCTGGTTTTGCGTAATTGGCGTCGAGCAATCTCATCACTACCACCACTGCTACTATGAATACAAACACCAAAGAGATCGCATTTGTCACAAAGCAGAAAAGAATTAAAACTACTACCACATGCACTTAGCATTGTCATTTTATCTGAGTCGATTCTTTCAGCATGACGCAAAATATAGGTATTATTATTATTATCATTCTTGTTATTGTTGCTGTTGCTGCTGCTTCTGCTTTTGCTGTTGTTTTATACGAGATATTCGAAGTGTAAGAGAGGCACCAAGATACGGCAAGTGGGACATTTAACTATGGGTGCAATCTATATGTATCAATTACATATTAAGATTTCGCTCTGAACAAGTGTTTGTAATTTTTGAAAGATTCGGAAGCAACGAAATATCAAGTTTACAATGTTTTTCTGAGGAATCATCATCATCAACATCATCATTACTATTGTCATTGTTATTATTATTCTGAGTGTGCAGCGCATGCCATCAAAGTGACAATGGGGGTACAAATATACGCAGGCCAATATGCCCATCATAGCCACCTGTCTGATAAGAGTACACCAGGCACGTGCATTACAAACATATGTGCAACGCATGGTTATTGATCTCTGATCATGATAAGCAGGGCATGACCTTGCAGGTGAGCTTCATTTTTTTTCCATATCGAGTAGTCCATCCCGCATATCGAATAGTCCCAGCCTTCGATAAGGATTGTCAGAGAATCATGAACGAAATACCTATGTTTTCACCGGTTAATTGTACAAAACCCCACAAATCCTTTCAATACATGACTATAGAGATCGCTCACTACTCTTGATTGGGCATGCACGTAACGTCAGCAACTGAAGGACATGCTCCACTGATTATGGTGAGCCAAGTGGCAAGCAAATGTGTGGTATTAAAGAGAATATATCCTGTAACACAACCTAACACCAAAACGAAACATGTGCATATTAACACTGCCGATCATTTAGGATCAGTATCCATGAAAACCGCTGCCTGATATTGCATCAGATCAGTTAGCAGTTATTTAGGTTTTCATTTAACTGAATGCATTAGGTGTTTACTGCTTTTCGTGCCTACGCTTTTTTTTATTTCTGTGATACGAATATACACTATATACATGCATGCATACATATACATCCTCTTATATATTTATGTGTGTGTGTATCTGTACTGTGCATTCTGAAATTCTAGAGTCAATTATCAACATAATTATATATTTGTAACGTTGTTATCTAAATGCATACATATAGAGCAAAATTTTACTTTTTCAGAATACAGCGTCTGGTTATCTCTATTTCTTGATCGTTTTCCTGTAGGTTATTTTCATCACTTTCGTTGAGAGTTAGGGGATTCATGTGACATCTCGATTAATCTCATCCTTGAGAAAAACGTTTGGCCGATTAACACTTGATCTTCCTGATTCATCTTTGTGTTCCTTTTTCTCATGTGCCAGATATAGCATTTTCTCACTTAGATAACACACTTAGCGTATGCCTATATAGGAACTTTTTCGCTTTTATTTACTAATGCATCCTCACGGCCTGGTATTTATAGGTGATGTGTTGTTCGTGGAAATATATATATTTTTGAATAAGAAAATATATTACCTCGGGCATGACACAAACATAGACAATCTCTTCCCAACAACGAATTTTCTAGCATACCTTAATATATACTGCATCATTTTACTCTTCTGTTAGTTTCCAGTGAGAAGTCATTAACGACCTGCCGCCTTCAAGAATGATTTTACTTCAGTTTCAGCTTTGCGCTTTTCAGCTTTGTCACAGAAAAAAAAAAAAATGATATTTGTCGACATCTATTGTGTAAGGATATTCCTTGATATCGTTTTTGCATGGATATGTGCAGAGTAAAAATTCTCAGTTCTTCATTCGTTTGTAAATTTTATATATAATGCAAGAGGAGGTATTCAGCCTAGTAGATATGGATCATAACGGTATGCTTCTTGGAACCCCGGTGTCTAAAGTTGATTGCTTCTTCTTTTATCAACGTAGAAAATAATATCGCAGAATTCATTAAAAAGGTGCAAAGTAAAATATGTGCTGGAATTAGTAAATATGAAATGGGAAAGGAGCATGAACACGAAATGACACACATCAAAATGACGCATACATACGTATATCGTAACATCCACAAATCATGTGTATGTGTATCTTGTATATATATGTACATAAGAATGTGTGCTTGTGCACGTATATATGTGTGTTTAAACACATTTATATATCTCTATCTATCAACATATGAATCAATGAATATATATATATATATATATATATATATATATATATATATATGTGTGTGTGTGTGTGTGTGTGTGTGTGTGTGTGATGCATATATTTTATATATATAAATGCATAATATACATGTACACGCGTATATGCATGTGGGTACAAACACTGTCCCCCAATTTTTCTTTCTCTGTTTGACTTACACCAAAATTGTTTTTGATAATGGATAAGAAGGATAATCCAAACCGGCTAAATTATATTCGTATGATATTACACAGACTTACATATGGCTTCAAACATTGTATTTCAGCACAACCACTTGATGAAGAGAAAAACACTCACAAGCAAACGCAAACAAAACGATGTGCATTCGTTACCATACCGTGTGATGTGGGACACATTGCATATCTTACCGTGCTTAAATTATTTCTGTATAGCCAAGAAACCTCTTCACTCGTTCAAGATACAAGTGTTACCGATAATTATAACTACAATAATAATAGTAATAATATTATTTGCACTATATATACATATGTATATATATCTTTATATATATATACATATATACATAAATATATATATATATATA
>NC_068995.1:54679168-54684224 GCF_001194135.2 Octopus bimaculoides | reverse complement strand
ACCGTGTGATGTGGGACACATTGCATATCTTACCGTGCTTAAATTATTTCTGTATAGCCAAGAAACCTCTTCACTCGTTCAAGATACAAGTGTTACCGATAATTATAACTACAATAATAATAGTAATAATATTATTTGCACTATATATACATATGTATATATATCTTTATATATATATACAGAGAGAGAGAGAGGGGTGGGGGAAAGAAAGAGAGAGAGAAAAAGGCAGAGAGTGCTTATCATCATCATCATCATCATCATCATCATCATCATCATCCTTATCATTACTTGATGATCGTATACTCAATGGATCATGATACTTTTCAGCTGTAATAAAGTACTATAAGCACTCTACTTCAGGTATTGATTTCTTCAGCTTCCGTTTTATTAAATATTCTTTTTCAATATAAATTTGGGCGTGTGTGCATGTATGTATGTATGTGTGCGTGTGTGTGTGTATGCGTATGTATGAGCGTACGTACGTGTGTTAACTTTTACGTATGCCTCCGTGTGTATTATTTCCTTCACAATGCCGTTATTGAAATAGCATTTAACATTTAAGAAGTTTAAAAATATAACGTATATCTTCGTTACAAAGAATATAGTCACATTTTAAAATTTATGCAGATTTCATACATTAAATTCTCCACTAAATGGATCATCCAGTGCCCCGATATAGCTGGTATCCCTGAATCATGACCAAGCTGAATACTATGTTCCAGATAACTATTTTGCTTCTGAGGTTTTCTTGCTTTTCTTAATTTTTTCATTATGCTTTCTGTGTTATTATAATTTTCTGTATCTCTGTCTTTCCTTTGCCTCTCCACTCCATCATCTGAAATTATATTGTTATCTGGTTTTTGATCTAGAAGCAAATTACAGTGCAAAATTTTCTTAATTTCAAGTTTGACTTGGGTCATTATTCTTCAATCGAATGTGTTTCTTCAATCTCTGTCCTGTTTCTTGTTATCCATTACCGACTTGAGACAGTCCATATATTTGTGATTGCCATACTATACCACACTGTAACTATGTTGGTCCGGTCCAACATATTTGTTGAAGGCTTCCGTGCTATCCAGTAGATAGATAGATAGAGAGAGAGAGAGAGAGAGAGAGAGAGACAGAGAGACAGAGAGAGAGAGATACAGAGAAAGAACTTTAAATTACATCTCTTTTAAGACAAATAGGTTAACTTTTTGTTACAATTTCCGGGATTATAACAGATATTCTCTTTTTATGAAAACCCTTCTGAGAGTAAAACCATGTCTTTCGTTGTTCCTCTGTCTACAATCTCCCCTTATATCTCTTTTATTCAGTAATAGGTTATTAAAGACAGAAACTAATTGGTGCATCTCTTTTCTTCAGTAAACACACGAGTACTTTAGATATAGTTTTATACTTTGTTTATCTTGAATCAGGGCTACAGTAGAAGACAACTGCCCAAAGTGCCACGCAGTGGGAATGAACCCTGAATCAGGTAGTTGGGAAACACGCTTCTTACAACACAGTCCTGTCTGCGCCTATTCTTCAGTTTTCATTAGCAGTATTTCTGCAGTTGTTTGAAGATTTTAAGAATTTCTTGATAAGCGCGTTTGTGGCTGGAGCTCAATCAGAAATTTGTTCAAATAGTCATTATTCATTTTATAACGCCGAGTCATTTGTGTCTCCTTTGATTTCCGTTATTTTTCGTCATGTAACAGGTTTTTATAGTTTGTGTGACTCTTTTTAAAATGTCTCTTGGTGAATAATTTCTTTCATAAAAGATGTTCGCTTATTGCCTTTACTGCGCATATTGCCTGTACTGTTTTATATTTAATTTTAAATGTATGCGTACGAGAAAATATGAGGGTTCAGCACATTTTGATTTTAACGATCATAACGGATGTAATTAACATTTCTTTCAACTTTGTCAAATCGTTGTAAATCTCCGTTTACAGAACGCTTTTGCTGGCCATGTTTGTATTACTGCCGGTCGTAGAGAATATTGCATTGCAAACATCGATCATAAAGAAGTGCTTTGGCTGGTTTAGAAGATCAATTGTATTACCCATTGCTACTAATAAACAATCACGTTTATAATTGGCATACTTGCCAGCATTCGGATTTCATATATTACTTGGAATTTAGTATTTCTAATATGTTCTATTATATATATGTATATATATATATATATATATATATATGTATATATATTGCGTTTGTTCATTTGTTTGTTGATTTTGTTTAATGTGTATGTATGTGTGTATATGTATGTGTGTGTTTGCATGTTTGTGTGTGTGTTCGTGTGTTACATCTGTTTCCGACATGTAAGTTGTGGATATTTCTATTCGTTAAGGCGGCGAGCTGGCAGAAACGTTAACACGCCGGGCGAAATGCTTAGCGGTATTTCGTGTGTCTTTACGTTCTGAGTTCAAATTCCGCCGAGGTCGACTTTGCCTTTCATCCATTCCGGGTCGATAATTTAAATGTCAGTTTCGTACTCGGGGCGATCTAATTGACTGTCCCCGTCCCCTAAAAATTTCGGGCCTTGTGCCTAGAGTAGAAAAAAATATTTCTATTCTTGACTTTCATCTATGTATATACATTTTCCGTATTTTTTCTCCTTCCGTACTGTATGAATTTCTGATAATTTTTACAGTGACTTGCTTTCCTTTTGAGAATTTACTCCCTTAACTTATCATTTCTTGCGGAAGCAAGACTAAACGTAAATGAGTATTTTCCTTTAATAACCATACCAATATATTGTCCCTTTTTATATATGAATGCAGTAAGAAAAGTTTTCGCTGGAATGTGGAATAGAATATTATCCCGATTGAGCTCATACCTTTTTCAGTTTTGTTTTTACATCGCGATGTCAGTAGTAATGGCAGGAATTTTATTTGTCTTCGTTCAAGTCAAACACCTGCTAATTTACACTCGCGATGTCGAAATTTTTACCTTGTATCTTCTAAAATCTTAACAGGAGATCTGGCGTACGCATTCGTATATTTCTGATGCACGATGATAGAACCAGTAAAAAGTTCTAAGAAAATACACACTGCTAATTTGTTGACAGGATATAGTATGGTGACTATCATAATTAATAATAGTACTCCAATTAGCATATGCAGTAATGTTTAATAATTTCGACGTGTATTAGATTCATAGCTGACGTTCTACGTTTTTGTTTGTCCATTAGATTTGTTTTTGTTTTTTCAGATCTAAGTTATTGGATACATTTTGGAGTAGAATCAGACAAAATTTTCTCATTTTAAGCCCATGCTATTATCGTTGTTGATGTTGTTATTATCATTGCCGTTCTTAGAAACATTACAAGTATTATGCCTATAGTATTCGTTACCATCGTTACAGTACAGGTTGTAAAGCATTTCCAGGTATACATGTATACATATATTTACCTCTCGGCCACAGTACTTCCCTACATAACAATTGCTTTTTGAAGGAAGAAGACGATATGAACATATAATATGTGTGTCGAAATAAATAAAGAAATAAGTATTAAAAAACGGTTTTATCTTATTTCTATGAAGATTTATTTTATCTTATTTATTTAATTTTTTCTTATTCCAAACATCTTCCCCTGATGCAAACAATTTTATCAATGGGCCTAAACTCACTCAGCTAAAGACGAACTGTTGCCAAGAGTAACGTTTAATGGACTGAGATACTAAACGGAAAAGAGTTGTGCATATCAGAAATGTGTAAAAAAGCATGTCCGTAAGTATACGCGTATGCAGAAATGCGGAAGTTTGTGACTGGCCGTAGAACAAACGTGTAGGAAACGGAAAATAGTAAAGTAAAACGGCAAACGACTTCTGGATATTCAACTTCTGATATTCAACTTTTGAAAAAGGAAATCTGAGATAAATCTGCCATTGAAATACTTTACGGTTATGTATTTCAAGAGGGGCATAGGTGACGCATACGTGCATTTCATTTTCGGCTATCGATGTACAAATGTTTGTGACGGTGCTAACATCTGACAACATGAAGGGTTTATCATCAGATATGCGCGCGCGCGTGTGTGTGCGTACACAGATATGCACCTGAGAATTGTTTGGAATACACATTGTTTGAAATGCCCAGTAATTTCGCTCGTAAATCCAATAATAAAATGACTATGTGATTCTCCATCGTGGTTTGTTCAGATCCACCCTTGCACGGGTATATATACATAACAGGTGTTTCATACATTGCTACGAACCTTTCTAGTATTTTCAAAACTTCAATACAATTCAAACTCTTTTATAGAATTACAATTCTGGCTCCAATTCAATATCTGTCAATGACATCTCAATCGATATCCTGGCTGCGAATGTTGATTTCTAAATTTTTTATATGGTATCTTTTTATTAAATAAGTTAGATCATCTTTCAGATTTTCTTTTTAATCCTAAGTATGTATCAGGATGTGAGGAATAAGTGGAATTTTCACTTCATGATTTTGTCATACACTACATATTTTTGGGTATTGGAGTGACAACTGAGAATTAAGAAAATACGTGTCTTTAACATTATACAGGCATGTCACGAAGCTTAAAACAGCTGTTAAAAGACACATTGCTTATATTTCTGGAGGTAGTGATATACATGTCATAGTTTAAGACAATGGAAAGCAACATTCGTTAGTTTTGTACTTAAGCTGCAATGAGTAGACGTTGATTTTTATTAACACATGGATGCTAAAAGGAGCATCTTTTAAATGCTATGACCATAAAGCAATACATGTTTCTAATGAATGATGTTTCGGAAGTTCTGTATATTATACAAGCATGTCATGAAGCTAAAACCACCTATAAAATAGTAAAGCATGTACGTTCTTTTTTTCTTTTCTTTTATTCTTTGATTTATGTCAGGCATTTGGCTGCGGCCATGCTGGAGCACCGCCTTTAGTCGAGCAGATTGATACAGGACTTATTCTTTGTAAGCGTTATACTTATTCTATCGGTCTCTTTTCTCTAACCCCTAAGTTACTGGACGTAAACACGCCAGCAGCGGTTGTCAAGCGATGTTGGGGGGACAAACACGGATGCACACACACACACACGCACACACAC
>NC_068995.1:54670735-54679158 GCF_001194135.2 Octopus bimaculoides | reverse complement strand
GTTGGGGGGACAAACACGGATGCACACACACACACACGCACACACACACACACACACCGTTTTCAGTTTCCGTCATCCAAATACATTCACAAGGCTTTGGTAGACCATGAGGATATAGTAGAAGACACTTGCCCAATGTGCCACACAATGGGACTGAACCCGGAACCATGTGGTTGCTATCACACAGCCACTCCTGCTTCAGTACTAGTAATTATTCATGTTTGACACTACGAATATTTTGATCACACTACTTTTAATCATCTATAGAAGAAAGTGTCTAATTTCTTGAAACATACGAAAAATAGACGCTGATGATCGCGTACATTTCCTCACTTATTACAGCTCTGATTCCTTCTATTTATGCTACAGTTGCGTTTACTCTGTATTTAATAGCCTAACGATTAAATATTACAAATCATCGCAATTAGAATGCATGGCAATTAGAAATATTTCGACTGTTAATTACTGCGAAAAGTGTGATTTTACAAAAACACTTTGGATTAAAGTGATGGGAGTTTCCCTCCTTATATATAGTAAGGCAGTGATTCCGATATGAAATGTTTACAGGAATATGTGCGCGTGAATAGATTTGAAGGAAAGGAGCAAAATATTTAAGTTTACGGATTCTTCCCGGAGATATTGTTGCTGATGTGTAAGTGTATCATTAATTGGTTATTTAATAAGTCATGTGTTTATAATTTTATCATTAAAAGTTGAAATTGAATTTCAGAATATTCGCTTAAAGAACGACATCGTAAAAGGCCATTCACATAATTATTATTCTGTAAGCCTATCTTAAATAACTATTGAGTAAATAATATAGAATTCGTGATCTTAATTGATTACTGTGCATGAGGAAAGTTCTTCCCGTTGTATCTAACCACAATTGGTGGGAAAAAGCAACTGTTTCAGCCGTTTAAAATATTCAGCACGTATTTACGGACCTTTACATTCTGAGTTCAAATCTAACGGCGATCACTTCTGAGTTTCACTTTGGGTGTTGGTACTCTTGTTTATATCATCAATTATTCCGCTACTTGCGATAAGAAAAGGTTTGTCTATATAACAAAACTTTCAGCTCATGCAAATAGCAAATTATCGAAGGAAAAATCTACGTGGTTCCCCTATTTTCCGAGAAATGACAGACAGATGCCTATTCAAGCACAATATAAGCTAGAGTTTAAAACCTCTAAACAGATGAAGCTGCCAGCAATGTAAAGCCCTTGATCAGACGGATACTCAATCAGGAATTATCGAAAAGTAAACAACAAAACACAACTTGCCAATATACCAATATACTGCTTCCATATAAATAGAGCAGATGATGTTTAAGAGACAGGAAGATATATTTTAGGTTATTTCTGATGTTTATCTTTATGAATAATGTTTTCCTTTTTAAATCAAAATGCTTACTAGAAATTAATTAATAAAATGTTACATACATTTATATTTACTGTCTTAAAGTTCCACAGATTTGTGTAAGACGGCAATATTATGAATAGTGCCCCTGTATGAGAAGTTTTGTGTGGAATGCATTAATATGCAACCGACGGCATAAAGATCCAGTCGAGTCGAGTGTAAAGTGGAATTTCCTGTGTAGGAAAAGGAATACTAATGCACAAGGGAAGATCACTGTCTGTAAAATAATGACACTGGTCTCCAAAAATGTCATCACCAAACGAAGTTCATTGTCCATAACTCGTGCCAAATCGCCAACATCCTAGCATACGAGCCCAGTAGTGTCATTCTGCCTGTAAATACGCATATGCAACATACATACATACATACATACATACATACATACATACATATGTATGTATATATATGAGTCTTTATCTAATTATAAGACAAGATGATGTGCTGTAAACAATGAGATCTGTTAGAAATGTGAACCTGAGACCAAAGATATAAGATCTCACAGTGGGGTGAACATCAAAACCATTAATAATAGGAAAAAGAACTGGAAGAATTTCTTAATGAATCCCTCAATACAATACAAACATAATAAAGCAGTGACACAGAAGAGAAAGTATGCGTGGTAGTAGAAATCAGTTGTTTAGTAGATATCAACATAACAACCAGCTTAAGAAAGATCAGCTTCAGAAGCCATATATGCAGAAGTAATTCAGAATGGAGGAAGCTTATTAGTAGACTACAATTGCAAACCCTCAATCGAAATATCAAATTATGTAAAGTTATTCAGATTGTTAACATATAAGTACATAGGCACATATCCTGAACCTATATGCATGAGTAAAAATACACGACCAAAACAAGCTGATCTTCACATGAACTAACCACAAATACTTGCACATAATCACACAAACACGCACAACTGCACTATTGGTGCTAAAGTTGTACTGAATGTGTTGTGGATGTAGGTTAGAAACCGTATCTTTCTCTATTAACAAGGATTCTAAAAATGAAACTAAATAATCATACTCACACACACATACATACATACATACATGTCATGTGTGAGTGTATATGTGACAAATAATAAATGATTTTTGTACACCAGCCATAAGATCACTTCACAATGTACGAGATTACTGCGTGGACTTCAGAATATTATTGGTTACTATGTTATTGCTCCCGAATTGATGTAAAGCAACATTAAAATTACCACGTTTTAAAATAAAAGGTGCCAAAATCCATATAAGAACTATAATATGCCAGAAACTTTCTAACGAAACAATCTACATATATTTAGATAGTGTTCTTTTATCAGTGCTAGATCACCACTATCACTGTGAAATAGTAATTGAAAATTGACGCATTCTCTAAGTCGCTTTTCTGTATAGATTTTTCAAGCCCTTTCAGTGTCAAACACTCGATTACAGAAGAACGCTTAATCTTTGTGTGTATTAGGAATATTTACACGTTTGTAGTATCATGAGAGTTGAAGGTTTTGATCGAAAGAATGAAAAATATTTTGTCCCTTTTCAATTACGTAAATGATATTTTCATCCATGAATCATCTGATAGTGAAATCTCCCTTGGTTTGAAACGATATTGAACGAATATATCAAATTATTTGTAGTTACTTCAATTCTTTAATACTCTTTCTTCTATTCTTGTGAATAATAACTTTACAAAATCATGCAATTTATATTTGTGTTCGTTCTAGGTTTGTTTTCGCTCATTAGTACTTTCTAATTCATAAACTTTCATGATTCATGCAATTACGGCTAAACACCATGCTGCTTCTATCACAGTTTTTGCAATTGCTGTAAACTATTCCGCTCTCTCTATCGACAGGCTGTAGCGGTTTCTGTGTTACTGGTGTGTCTCTTTTCCATCACTATACCGTTCTCTTCGTATGAAATTTATATCACTGCTGCCACATATATCTTCGTTAACACTAATGCCGCTACCGACGCTAGCTACTGCTGTCTCTTCTTCAGATTCTACCATTCATAACACTTGTCATGTCTTGTATTTCTAGCGATTTATTCCTACCAATAATAATGTCATTGTTTCCATGACATCATTGTATCAGTTGCATTCAAAATAAAAATTTACCATAACTATTATATGAAGCTGACACTTTTATATTGAAAGCGGAGAATATCTACGGTCTTTAAATGAAATTAGAAGTTGATATTGATATTTAAAAGCACAAAATACTGTCATGAGAGGATATTAAGTATTTGAATTCTCGTATTTACCCCTAAGAAAATCATTATGGATATAAAGAAGCCATATGTCTGTAGTATATAGAAACTCATTCACATAGAACTCAGTGTCATACTAATGAAGTTTGGAAGAGTATTTTGCAGACTGAAAACATACACTAAGAAAGATATTATAGTAACCATTAATAATGTGTATATATATTAAAATAAATATCTTACGTATTCGAGTCTTTAAAACAACAAATATGAAAAATAAAGTGTTCGCTCTTTATATATAGACTTTGGTATACTTTTATATATGAATGTGGAAACACACACACGCACAGACACGAGCTGTGCGCCTACGTATGTATTTAAGGCATATACATTATATATTATATATAGAATACAGATATTAATCGCTCACACCCTCTGACATGTATATATTCATATATTCATTCACTTGCGTGCGCGCTTGCAGTGGGTGTCTACATTTTATTATTGGATGATATTTTAAATTTCGCTTTATTAAACACATTGTTTAACAGGATGGCGTTGATAGGATAAGCACTGTGAATTGTCTTAGTGACTGTTGGGTTTTGTTGCATAAATTTTGTCTAAAAATTTGCCGGAAATATTAATCTCATTGAAATTTATGTAAGAGGGTTAACGACCTAAACGATCTAAACAGAAGATTAGCTTCCGGCAGCAATATGTTAATTCTGCTTTACAGTTAAGAAAATTGCTATTCTTTTAGTATGTGACGTTTTTGAAAGGAACACAACCAGCGGGGGTTACGAGCTCGGAGAAATAAAGAGGGCCATTTTAAAAAGTGCTTTATATTCTATAATGCAAACTATTTCAATGAAACTAAATTCTCCAACAGAGTTGTGAATTTGTGTATGATTTTTAACGTCCCTTATCTTAGAAGTATTTATATGTTGAGAGTAGATTCCTATGACGTAATTTCCTATGAATTACACGCAGTTACGCGGGGGTATCAAGAACCGAAGTTATATGCAGGTACTATCGAACGCCACTACAACAATCTGTGGGTGTGAATTTGCAGGAGTACCGTATAACTTTTTCTAAATCATGCGGCATCGCCACTACTCCAGTCTGTGGGTGTGAATTTGCGGGAGTGCCGTATAACTTTTTCTAAATCATACGGCATCGCCACTGCTACACTATATTTCTCTATTTCATATTTTTCTTCGCATTTGAATGAAATGAATTTATTCAACTAAACACACATAGTTATATCTAGTATACATATTAGCAAATGTTTTCATGACCGCTTCGACTTGAATGAGTAATGCATTCTATCATAGAATATGTCCAAAATGACAACACTCCGCAAAACAGCGTCGTGGCATCATGGGGCTAGTCGACGGCCTGTTGACTAAGCAAGCGTTTGTACCTGTAGCACACTCAGGAGACACAACGCATCATTATGTGTGCATGTATGTATCTATCTAGATGTATACATATGTAATTATATATATATATATATGTATATATATGTATACATATATATGTGTGTGTGTGTCTGTATGTCTGTCTGTATTGTACACGAGTGGATTCCTTTTCGTCACATCTCAACACAGGACATCCTAAAGATTATACAACAAAATGAATAAGAGCGCTCCACACAACCACAGTGAAAGACGGCCTACCTACTTCATGGCTACGCTATAAATGACAGTTCATCTCCACGGAATGACATCCAACCGTCTTCAATAAATAAACATTATGTTACATAATATTTATATCTAGATTTTGCTAAACACATGGTGTTGGAAACGACTGGAATGTCTTTGCTATCACGCCTTGTTTGCGGAGTTGCTACTGGTGTATATATTACCATCAACAAAAATTGCAAGTGTAACAATATTAAGAGAAAGTGGTTTACAAATTGTTCATAGCCAGTGGAGCTAACTTTATTAAAATTATGCTAATAGGAATTTTGTATGAGCAATTCCTCTGCAGGGAAAACAATTTTCATTCTTGAGTATTTGACATGAACAAGGTTCGCTAAGCATGATATCAAGCGAAAAGAAACAATGAGCCATTCTAATTTTATATTTACGCATACTCACACACACACACACACACACACACACACACGTACATACACACAGTGTCACACACATATGCACACACAATTATATACGTAGAGATATAGAGAGGGAAATGTATAGAGCGCGAAATAGTGAATTTAGAGAGCGATAAAAGAAGAACAGGTCAGTAAGTCATATTCAAACTGAGTATACAATAAGAGAAGCACCTTTTCGCTGAACCGTTTAGGTTCTGCATATTTAGAGTGGCTTATACGACATTGAACATTTTCGATATATGTTTGGACCCCAGAAAATTGTGGAAGTATTCAGGAATCGGGGAAAAGAAAGTTTCCGTACGTCTTTGGTAACGAAAGTAGAGCTGACACTGTGAGCCGAAAAATGAAAAGCCTCAGCTTTCTGTAAATGAAAGTCATTTATTGTTCGCTCCCTCTCTCTGTCTCACACTTTCTCCGAATTTATTTCATTTTAATTATTTTTTGTTCTATCACATACAGTGAGCATCTCTTTCTTAATATGTATGGAGAAAGGGGAATAGTTTGTCATCGGGTTTGCACTAACGCGTATTAATATCTCATTCTCTACATTGCCATGCCTTCCTTCTTCTCGCACTTGAGTGTGTATATGTCTGTGTGTATCAATATCAAAGTTTTGCTTAGCGATAAGTTTAGTTAAAAGTATTAATGTTTATAGATGCCACTGAAATCAAAACCACTCGTTGTTTCGTTCATAAGCTATGTTTTAGTGTCGGGTATTCATGCCAGATTAACAATATCGGCAATCACTGCCATGTAATTTAATTTGTTAAGTATTATTTGCAAATTAAATCTTTATGATTTGAATTGACTGTTTATGTTTGAAACTAGCATAGCATCAAGAAATGATTTGAAATTGTTACCGTCCCATCCTATTTCTCAACAATATGTTATAATTTTCCGTATCATACATATACTTATATTTTACGATATTAGTATTTTGTTCGAAATATATTGTCAACTGACATTCGCAGCGTATCTGTGATCCTATTTCAAGCGATAGGTTGCTAGTGATTGTAGAAGTGTATTATTGGAAACGTTTCAGAAATTTTCCTTTGTGTTCATTTACAATTTTCACTGAAGGATCAATAAATCGCATTTATTGAGTTGAGTAAATACAATAATTTCTGCTTAAATTGATAAGATAGTTCCGAACTAACAGTCTTTATCCATGCTCTCTAATATACTGCATGGATGCAACATGCATTATATTTCTATATACTGTCTTTAAATTTAGAATAAGATTCATTCGATGGAAGGCCTGTACCATTAGAGTAGACACCAATCAAAACAGCAGAAGCGGTAGCAGCAGCTACAATAAGCAAATATTACGACTAACTTCCCGACCTTCTTTAGAAATTATTTTCCGAAGGCTATGTCAGCTGGAAACCCAATTTCAGAATCAAAATTATTTCAGTTACGATGCTAGTGATTCATCGTCAATCACCAACTCATACCAGACAAGACATAAACTGTTTACGTTATTTCTACTCATACTAAATCCCCATAAATATACACCCTAACTATTTAAGTTCATTATTTCTGAATAGAAGATTGGTTGGCCAAGCTTGAGACACATGTGGTGATAAGTGTTCTCGATCGGTGACAATCTGAGACTAAACAATAAACACAGAAGCGAATGTTTCAAAATAACTGGACATGAGAGTCGATGAAAATTTTAAACGTTTTTTTTTAAATTGTAGAGTAATTCACGAGAGAATTTGTGCCATTCTGTAGTATGATCTTTTGTTTGTGCTTCAATCTACTGGACTGAAAATACACGTATATCATTCTCAATCTTTCACAATTAACGAATGCGAGTAAACAATCGAATAATAATACACTGTATCGGTTATCTACCAATATCCTTACAAAAGAAGAAAAAGTTTTCTTTGTGTGCAAGAAAATAATAATGAATGGAATTGCTATTATCAGACGTTTCAACGATGATGGTTTAAAGGAGTAAATATATAAAAAAAAATCCAATGTAAAGGAAACAAAAAAAATAGAGGTCCATTAACTACATATGTGTACACATAGAAAATAAAAAAAATAAAAAAAAACAACGACAAATATTTTGAATCAATGGAACCAATTCCCTAGAGATTAATTTCTGTTGATTGATACTGTTCTAACTCGAAGCCATTTTATGTATATCTTTAAATGCTAACACATTTACGCAATGCAATCCACCTTGAAAATCATTTTCTAAACGAGACTTCGGGGAATTAAAATAACTGTTTGTGTTCGAATATTTTCTAAATGTATTTTACTTGTTTTCCTGTTCGTTGTGTTGTAGCCTTAAATAAGATTTGCAAACAACATTGGTGTTTTGGTTACGGTAAAAGATTTTAAGCGCATTTAGTTTAGGATTCTTAATGCACATTTGTTTACTACTTGTTTTCACTACATTTACGACAGGTGGCAGCTATTGGTTTAGTAAATATAATAGTGAATTTTATACAGGCGATTATAACACACGCGCGTCAAAGTGCACACATATGCACACCTACATGTATATATGTGTGTGTGCGCGTGTTTCTATATATATATATATATATATATATACATATATAATTGTGTGTCTGTGTACTTGCCTCCTCTCCCAGCACGACCGCACGTCTCCAGACAAAACTCGTGAAGGGATATATATGCATATGCACATAAATATGTATTATATATATATATATATA